>NC_057412.1:17041762-17062255 GCF_019320065.1 Cervus canadensis
TTCTTAATGAGTCTTGCTAATGGTTTGTCAATTTTGTTTATTTTTTCAAAAAACCAGCTTTTAGCTTTGTTGATTTTTGCTATGGTCTCTTTAGTTTCTTTTGCATTTATTTCTGCCCTAATTTTTAGGATTTCTTTCCTTCTGCTAACCCTGGGGTTCTTCATTTCTTCCTTCTCTAATTGCTTTAGGTGTAGAGTTAGGTTATTTATTTGGCTTTTTTCTTGTTTCTTGATGTGAGCCTGTAATGCTATGAACCTTCCCCTTAGCACTGCTTTTACAGTATCCCATAGGTTTTGGGTTTGTGTTTTCATTTTCATTCATTTCTATGCATATTTTGATTTCTTTTTTGATTTCTTCTCTGATTTGTTGGTTATTCAGAAGCGTGTTATTTAGCCTCCATATGTTTGCATTTTTAACAATTTTTTTCCTGTAATTGAGATGTAATCTTACTGCACTGTGGTCAGAAAAGATGACTGGAATGATTTCAGTTTTTTTGAATTTTCCAAGACCAGATTTATGGCCCAGGATGTGGTCTATTCTGGAGAAGGTTCCGTGTGCACTTGAGAAAAAGGTGAAGTTGATTGTTTTGGGGTGAAATGTCCTATAGATATCAATCAGGTCTAGCTGGTCCATTGTGTCATTCAAGGTTTGTGTTTCCTTGTTAATTTTCTGTTTAGTTGATCTATCCATAGTTGTGAGTGGGGTATTAAAGTCTCCCACTATTATTGTGTTAGTATTAATTTCCTCTTTCATACTTGTTAGCGTTTGCCGCACATATTGTGGTGCTCCTATGTTGGGTGCATATATATTTATAATTGTTATATCTTCTTCTTGCATTAATCCTTTGATCATTATGTAGTGTCTTTCTTTGTCTCTTTTCACATCCTTTATTTGAAAGTCTATTTTATCTGATATGAGTATTGCGACTCCTGCTTTCTTTTGGTCTCCGTTTGCATGAAATTATTTTTTTCCACCCTTCACTTTTAGTCTGTATGTGTTCCTGCTTGCTTTGGGTGGGTTCTCTTGTTAGACAAGCAATATTAGGGTCTTGTTTTTGTATCCATTCACCAATGTTTGTCTTTTGGTTGGGGCATTCAACCCATTTACATTTAAGGTAATTATTGATAGGTGTGGTCCCGTTGCCATTTACTTTGTTGTTTTGGGTTCACGTTTATACAACCTTTCTGGCAGTCGGATTCTTTAACACTGAGCCACCTGGGAATCCCTGTGATTGTTCATAGTAGTCTCTTATTATACTACGTATTTCTGTAGTGTCAGTTTTAATTTTTCCTCTTATATTTCTGATTTTATTTGAGTTTTCTCTCTTTCTTAGTCTCACTAAAAGTTTTGTTATTTTTGTTTTATCTTTGAAAAAAATAAAATAGTTTTATTTAAATTCTCTGTTTTTTTGTGTGTGATTTCAGTTTCATTTATATCCACTTTGATTTTATTATTTTCTTCCTTCTGCTAATTTTGGACTTAAGCTGTTTTTCTTTTTCTAGTTAATTGAAGTATAAAGTTAGGTGTTGTTTTTTTGTAATCTTTCTAATTTCTTAATGTATGTACTTATCACCATAATCTTCCCCCTCAGACCTACTTTTTCAGTGTCCCATAAGTTCTGATACGTTGTGTTTCCATTTTTGTTTTGATATAAGCTTTGATTTTTCTTTTGATCTGTTGGCTGTTCAACAGTGTGTTGTTTAGTTTTTAGATATTTGTAGATTTTCCAGATTTTCTGCTTTCATACTATTGATGTCAGAATATATACTTGGTATAATTTCAGCCTTCTTAAATTTATTAAGACTAATTTTGTATCCTATCATATGATATATTCTAGAGAATGTTCTGTGTGCATTTGAGAAGAATGTGTATTTTGCTCCTGTTCGATGGATTGTTTTATAGATGTCTGCTAGGTCCATTTGGTCTAATGTTTGTTTCAAATCCATCATTTTCTTGTTGATTTTCTGTCTGGATGATCTATTCATTGTTGAAAGTGGGATATTGACGTCCCCTACTATTATTGTATTGTCCATTTCTCCCTTCATATCTGTTGGTGTATTTAAATGTTCCAATGTTGAGTGCATATTCATTAACAATTGTTATAGCTTCTTGATGGATTGATCCCTTTATGATTACATAATGACTTTCTTTGTCTCTTGTTACCATTTTTGTCTTAAAGTCTATTTCGTCTAATGTTAGTACACCTTCCTCTGCTTTATTTTGGTTTTCACCTGCCCAGAAAATCTTTTTCCACCCTTTCTCTTTGAGCCTATGTACATCCTTAAGAGTCAAGTGAGTCTCTTGTAGGCAGTGTATGTGTGCTAAGTTGCTTCAGTCATATCCAACTCTTTGCAACCTTATGGTCTGTAGCCCTCCAGGCTCCTCTAGGGACTCTCCAGGCAAGAATACTAGAATGGGTTGCCACACCCTCCAGGGCATCTTCCCAGCTCAGGGATTGCACCCATGTCTCTTACATCTCCTGCACTGGCAGGTTGGCTCATTACCACTAGCACTACCTGGGAAGCCCCCAGGCAACATATAGTTGGGCGCTATTTTTTAACCCATCCAGCTACTTTGCTTTTGATTGGTGAATTCAACCAGTTACATTTAGAGTAATTAATGGTATGTAAGGACTTACTAATGCCATATTATTACTAATAATTTCATTCTGGTTGTTTTGTATTTCCATTTTTTCTTCTCTCTTTCTGTCTAGCTTTTAAAATTTATTATTTTCCATGGTGGCATACTCTGTTTCCTATTTCTTTGTCTGCTGTGGATTTGCTCTAGGTTTTTACTTTGTGGTTACCATGCAGCTTAGATAAAATAACTTACAAATAAAATATTCAGGCTGATAGAAATTTAGTGTCCATTACCAATGAAGGCATGACTCTTTTACTTCTTCCTTTTCTATTACTAATATCAGAATTTATCTCTTTTGATGTGTATTTCTTAACAATTTATAGTACCTATGGTTATTTTTACTACTCTTTTCCTTTAGCCTTTATACTATAATTGAATTATTATATCATCATTCCAGTGGTCATGTGTGGATGTGAGAGTTGGACTGTGAGGAAAGCTGAGCGCTGAAAAATCAATGCTTTTGAACTATGGTGTTGGAGAAGACTCTTGAGAGTCCCTTGGACTGCAAGGAGATCCAACCAGTCCATCCTAAAGGAGATCAGTCCTGGGTGTGCATTGGAAGGACTGATGCTGAAGCTGAAACTCCAATACTTTGGCCACCTCATGTGAAGAGTTGACTCATTGGAAAAGACCCTGATGCTGGGAGGGATTGGGGGCAGGAGGAGAAGGGGACGACAGAGGATGAGATGGCTGGATGGCATGATCGACTCAATGGGCATGAGTTTGAGTAAACTCCAGGAGTTGGTGATGGACAGAGAGGCCTGGCATGCTGTGATTCATGGGGTCGCAAAGAGTCGGACACAACTGAGCGATTGAAATGAACTGAACTGAATATAGAGTTACAATTTTTAAGTCTGTCTACACGAGGGACTGGGGGCAGGAGGAGAAGGGGATGACAGAGGATGAGATGGCTGGATGGCATCACGGACTCGATGAGCATGAGTTTGAGTAAACTCCGGGAATTGGTGATGGACAGGGGGGCCTGGCGTGCTGCGGTTCATGGGGTTGCAAAGAGTCGGACACGACTGAGCGACTGAACTGACTGACTGACTGACACATATTTTCACCTTGGTCTGTATATTAAATACTTAAATATATTTTCATTTGCTGATAAGCATCTTATCACTTTGGCTAGACAATCTCCTTTCAGCATCTTTTCAAGTCATGTCTAGTGTTGGTAAACTCCTTCAGCTATTTATTGTCTTAGAAGGCCTTTACTTCTCCTGAAGGATAACTTTAGTGGTTCAAGTCTTGGCTAGCAATTTTATTGTTCAACACATTGATTATGTCATTCCATTATCTTCTGTTTTGTAGTCTCCTGAGAAATATGCTCATAGCTAATGGTGTTTCCTTTGTAGGCTAAATCTCCACCCCTGGCTACCTTTAAGATTTTTTCTTTATCATTGATTTTCAACACTATCATTGAATGTGTCTTGGAGAATGCCTTTTTGTGTTAAGAAAATAGAGGGCTCTATTAGCATCACAGCATATATGTAGAAGTCTTTCATCAAGTTTGAGAAATTCTCAGCTATTAGTTTTTAAAGTAACTCTCTACAACTTTCTTCTTCTCTTCTCCATCTGGGGCACCAATTTTTCTTATATTTGTCTTTTCTATGGAATTACATGGCTCCCATAGGCTGTCTTCATGCTTTTTAAATCTGTTCTTTTGTCTCTTCTGTGTTATTGCAAAATTCCTATCCAAGTCACTTACTCATTTTTCTGTATGATCTTCCCTGCTGCAGTTCAGATCAGCTGCTTAGTCGTGTCCGACTCTTTGCTACCCCATGGACTGCAGCATGCCAGGCCTCCCTGTTCATCACCAACTCCTGGAGTTTACTCAAACTCATGTCTATTGAGTCAGTGATGCCATCCAACCATCTCATCCTTCTCTTCCTACCTTCAGCCTTTCCCAGCATCAGGGTCTTTTCAAATGAGTCAGTTCTTCACATCAGGTGGCCAAATTACTTGAGTTTCAGTTTCAACATCAGTCCTTCCAATGAATATTCAGGACTGATTTCCTTTAGGATGGACTGGTTGGACCTCCTTGCAGTCCAAGGGACTCTCAAGAGTCTTTTCCAACACCACAGTTCAAAAGCATCAATTCTTTGGTGCTCAGCTTTCTTTATAGTCCAACTCTCACATCCATACATGACTACTGGAAAAACCATAGCCTTGACTAGACAGACCAGTGTTGACAAAATAATGTCTCTGCTTTTTAATATGCTGTCTAGATTGGTCATAGCTTTTCTTCCAAGGAGTAAGTGTCTTTTAATTTCATGGCTGCAGTCACCATCTGCAGTGATTATGGAGCCCCCCAAAGTAAAGTCTGTCACTGTTTCCACTGTTTCCTCATCTATTTGCCATGAAGTGATGGAACCAGATGCCATGATCTTATTTTTCTGAATGTTGAGCTTTAAGCCAACTTTTTCACTCTCCTCTTTCACTTTCATCAAGAGGTTCTTTAGTTCTTCTTCACTTTCTGCCATAAGGGTGGTGTCATCTGCATATCTGGGGTTATTGATATTTCTCCCGGCAATCTTGATTCCAGCCTGTGCTTCATCCATCCCAGCATTTGTCATGTGTACTCTGTGTATAAGTTAAATAAGCAGAATGACACAAATATACAGCCTTGACATACTCCTTTCCCTATTTGGAACCAATCTGTTATGCCATGTCAAGTTCTAACTGTTGCTTCCTGACCTGCATACAGATTTCTCAAGAGGCAGGTCAGGTGGGCTGGTATTCCCATCTCTTTCAGAATTTTCCACAGTTTGTGGTGATCCATACAGTCAAAGGCTTTGGCATAGTCAATAAAGCAGAAATAGCTACAGATGCTCTCTATTGCATTCTTCATCTCCTTCATAAATTCTTCAGTTCCAACCAAACCAAAATTTCTGTTTGGTTCTTTATTATAATTTCAGAATCTTTGGAAAATAGCTCATTTTTTTCATATACTTTATTCCTGATTTCATTGAATCGCCTTTCTGAGTTTTTTAAAATAACTTATTGCTTCATAAGTGCAATTTAAAATTCTTTTTTGGTTAAATCACAGTACTCCATGTCTTTAGACTTGATTCCTGCAGAACTATTATTTTCTTTTTACGATGCCACACTTCCTTGACTTTTTGTACTCCTTATAGTTAGGTGCTGGTGCTGTCACAGTTGAAATAGCAGCTTCTTCCTTAACTGTGCTCCTTGCCTTCAGCAGGAGGTATATTCTGTGGTGTTGTTATTACCTGGGTTTTGTCTCTGTGTTTGTGAAGTTGAACCTACTCTACTCTTTGTGCTCTTGTTTGTGACTAAATTCTTAAACCTTGATATCTTTTCTGGTTCTTATAATTCATCAGGCTGGAAACCTCTCTGTTGTTTTGGAGGAGGTGGTTTGTACTTCGTGTTTGTGGTTTCCTCCTTGCTCACTGATTGCTGCCTGTTTTCCAAGTACTCCCCATCTACCAGAGCCTGCTCTCACGGATATACTGTGTGCATGCACAAAGAGAGTGGAGGGGAGGTGTGGGCTTAGCTCTCAGTCGGTTGGGGGATCTGCCAGGAGGATACCCAGGGGTGGTACTCTCAGAGGCTCATGGATGGAATTCCTGCTTTGCACAGTCTTTATAACATGGCTTGCAATGCTTACCTGCCTCTTTTCCAATATAATCCTTCTGCCTGGGTCAGGACTCATCTGGTTTTTGCCTGACAGTCAGGGCCTAGGCTATTTTGTTGGCTCTCCTGGTTCTTCAGCCTGTGCAGAGGTTTTTCTATCTTTCATCAGCTGCACTGGTGGGCAGGACTTCTAAGTCCCTTAGTGTGAGGTCCTAGGACTTAGCAAGCTGTTTTGTTAGTGATTGTATGTTCTAATTCATTAATCTAAAAGGAAGAATGAAAAGAAGGAGCATAAAAAAAAAAAAGAAAAGAAAAGAAGGAGCATATCATGTTGCCATGTTGCTGACATCACTTCAAGATAAATAAGGCCCATTTGCTGGCAGTAAAGAAGGAGTGGGAGGGAGGTCAAGAGGGAGGGGATATGCATGTACTTATAGCTGATTTACATTATTATACAGCAGAGACCAACACAACATTGCAAGCTTTACAATGCTTTATCCTCCAATTAAAAATAAAATTTTTAAAATATATGGTCTTTGAGGAAATTGTGACATTGGACTCATTAGACACAGACTTTAAAGCAACTAGCTGAAGTATGCTTGAAGAACTAAAGGAAATCATAGACAACAAACTGAAGAAAACTAGGATAACTGTATGGGGGAAAGAAAGGAAAAGAAAGAAAGAAAAGAAAGAAAACCACTATATAGAGGCCATCAACAAAGAGAAAGAAATTATAAAAAGGAGGAATCAAATAGAAAATTGGGACTTGAAAGGTATAATAATCAAAAGAAAGACTCACTAGGGACTTTTAACAACAGAGTTCAGCAGGCAGAAAAAAGAATCAGTGAATTTGAAGATAAGTCATTGAGATTTTCCAGTCTCTGTAGAAGAAAAGAAAAAATCATGAAGAAAAATGAATAGAGTTTAAAGAGACCTGCGGAACACAGATGGGAATTTTTGTTTTTGAAAAATATGTTTATTTTTGTTCTGACTCATTGTAGAAGATTTAGAAAGTAAAAACAAGAAAAAATAAAATTCACCTAAAATTCTATCATGAAATTTAAAAGATGCTTGGTCCTTGGAAGAAAAGCTATGACTGACCTAGACAGTGTATTAAAAAGCAGAGACATTACTTCACTGACAAAGGTCCGTGTAGTCAAAGCTATGGTTTTTCCAGCAGTCGTGTGTGGATGTGAGAGTTGGGCCATAAAGAAAACTGAGCACTGAAGAATTGATGCTTTTGAACAGTGGTGTTGGAGAAGACGCTTGAGGAGTCCCTTGGACTGCAAGGAGATCAAACCAGTCAATTCTAAAGGAAATCAGTCCTAAATATTCATTGGAAGGACTGATGCTGAAGCTCCAGTATTTTGGCCACCTGAAGTGAAGAACTGACCCATTGGAAAAGATCCTGATGCTGGGAAAGATTGAAGGCAGGAGAAGAAGGGGATGACAGAGAATGAGATGTTTGGATGGCACCACTGAATTTATGGACATGAGTTTGTGCATGCTCTGGGGTTGGTTCTGGACAGGGAAGCCTGGCATGCTACAGTCCATGGGGTCGCAAAGAGTCAGACATGACTGAGCGACTGAACTGAACTGAACTGACTGAACTGATGATTCTACCACCTAGACACAATGCTTGTTAACATTGCTGTATATTTCCATATGAAGACATATATTCTTACAAACACACATGCTTCCTTTATGATATGTTAAATCTTTACAAATTATGTTGGAATCTAATTTATTGTCCCTTCAAATTGTACTAATATAGCACTGGTGTAATCATTTTAGCTTTATGTACTTTTAAAATTTGAGATATGATTTGCATAGCGTATAACTTACTCTTTTAGGTAGACAATTGAGTGTTGTTGTTTTTTTCTTTTTTAGCATATTTATACACTTGAGAAACCATCACCACTTTCTAATTCTAGCACATTTTCATCACCCCCCACCCCAAAGAAAACCTTTACTCATCAGCTGTCACTCCCAGCTCCCCTTTCCATAGCTCCTGATAAGCTCTAATCTACTTTCTATCTCCATGGATTTGCCTATTTTGGACATTCATTTAAAAGGAATCATACAATATGTAACTTTTTGTGCCTGGCTTGTTTCACTTAGCTTAATATTCTCAAGATACATCAGAGCGTGTACCCATGCGTCTATTCATTCTTTTTGATGGCTGAATAATATTCCATTGTATGGATCGATCACATTTTGTTTACCTGTTACCAGTTGGTAGGCAATAAGCTGTTTTCCCTTTTTGGTTATTGTGAATAATACTGCTATGAACAGTTGTGTAGATGTGTTTTCCATTTTCTTGGATATATAACCGAGAATGAAATTGCTGGGTCATATGGTAACTCCATGTACAATATTTTGAAGAACTATCAAAATATTTTCCAAAGTGGCTGCACCGTTCCTACTAGCAATATAAGGCGGTTCCAATATTTTTATATCCTTCTAAGCACTTATTACTGTCTTTTTGATTATAGCTACCCTGGTGGGTGTGAAGTGGTATCTCATTGTGGTTTTGACTTACACTTCCTTAATGACCTATGATGCTGGGCATCTTTTCATGTGCTTATTGGAAATTTGTCTATTTTGTATGGAGAAGAATGGAAACTTGTAAAAGATGTAAGAGATGAATCAAGGAATTTCAGTATTAACAAAGAAAATCTCTCCGAGCATTGAGTTCAAGCAAAAGGACTTGCCTTCTACATGAAGCAGGCTTCCCCAATAGTTCAGATGGTAAAGAATCTGCCTGTAATGCAGGAGACCTTGGTTTGATCCTTGGGTTGGGAAGATTCCCTGGAGAAGGGACTGGCAACCCACTCCAGTATTCTTACCTAGAGAATTCCATGGACAGAGGAGCCTGGTAGTACATGGAGTCACACTGAGAGATTAACACGCTACAGGATCCAGTCAGGAAGGTGGAAGAGGTTGTAAGGTATTGTGCAGGTAGGGCCAAGACTTCTTAGAAAATTTGTTAGAATCAGCAGAACAGCCTAACAGTGAACTTTGTGACAGTCTGCAGTTTGTGACTCAGCTGCACTATCTGTACTTAGTAAAGGGAACTGGAATCAGCAACTTGCCTCCACTCAGTCCTTCTGTGAACCAACAAGCCAAAGACAAATTGCTTTTCCTTATGATGCTTGTCACCACCCTATCCCTGCCTTTAATTATGGCAGGGTAAGAGTAAATCCTACATATTTCAACAAATGGTCTGTGATTATTCTTTATCACCTATTCTGACGATCTTGTCCCACAGAACCCAGCTCCTTTGTGTTGGATCAAGTTTTCCATGCCTTGCCTAGTAGTAAGCATAACTCTATACTTACTGTATGTCTCAGATTGATATATATATATATATATATGATGATACTTATTTGGACCTTCATTCAAACATTTGAAAAAATTAGTGATGCAAGTGAATTTAGAACCCTGTTTAATTGATGGAATTATTACTGTAAATTTTTTTAGTATCTATAAGATACTCTGTAAAATATGTAATTATGTGTTTAAATTGTTACATATTAAAATACATAATTACATATTTTACAGAGTATACTATAGAGGTACATTCTAAACAGTTTACAGATAAAATGATATGTAGTCCAAGATTTATTTCAAAATAATCCAGAGTATATGTAGAATATATGGGTATAGATGTAAAAAGATAGCCATGAGTTGACAATAGTTGAAGCTGGTAATGAATACTTGGGCTTACATTATACAATTTTGCCTAATTTGGTGTATGTTTAAAATTTCATATAATAAAAGTGTTTTAAAAGAAGATCCCATCCTGCATGGTCATATATTCCTGTGGGATTTAGCCAATAAGTAATTAACATACTAAGTATAATTGTATATGTACTGTTTTAGAAGGAAATGAGTGCTATTGTGAAGGGGGTATAAGGTATAAGGAATGAGGTATTTCCTAAGAGGATCAATAATATGTGCAATTAAGATATCAAAATATAATCTCATAAATATACATATATACATATGTATGTGCTTATATGCATATAACATTTCCATAATACACATTTGTAAAATTATCTTAATGTTTTTCATCCTTAGTAATGATAATACTATGCAATTCACTATAGACTTATAAAACTGTATAATTCTTCAAGCCCTGTACATTTGAATTAGAATATATTTATTTTTTATCTATTTAGATAATTTAGAATCTGTTTAGTAGTTTTATGTTGCTTACTTCTTCCATGGGTTGCCAAATTTAGCCATATGAGATATATACTAAGATATTTGAAATATATTTATTAAACAAACTTGTTTTATATCTTACTGGATTTTCTTCACTGTTAATTGCTATATATTCTATAACACTAATTTCTATAAAAAGGAGAGTTTTCTTAATTATAAAAAATAAAATAATGGTGAGTTTATTTCAATAAAATTCTACTGCATAAAGCATATTAATAAAAATCATTTTTAGCTTAACAAAATTAGATCACTTATCAAAACTCACTACAAACCTGACAAAACAAAGGACATTTGTTTTTTAGACGTGCACCATTACTTTATGGAATTGCTTTTGGTTTATTGCTCTCTTATTCTGATACTAGATTGACATTTTCTATGACAAGTCTTATTAATTTGCAAGAGTTATTCCTTCTGGCAGCACATTAAGAAAGCATGGCATTAGAAGGGGCTGGAGAAAAATGGAAATGAATTGAATAATGCAATGTATTAAAAAAGCAAATGTTATGCAACAGCACCAGAGGAAATTCCATGAATTTGAATAATAGCTATAATAGATGGTGAAGGTTCTTGAGTTCCTCAGAATATTAGCATCTCTGTAATAGAGTCTGAGACTTGGAAAGGACCCTAACAGGTCATCTGGCATTGCCTTACCTTCAGCAGAGTCTCAACTTAAGTAGCTTAGGCAGAAGTAAAAAATCTATTAAAGGTCTTCTGCAAGAGGACATTCATCAAACTCTCCCGGTGGGCCATATCTTTGGGGAAATCACATTTGGATACATTTCTGATGATACAGAAATGGTGTGATGTTCCTGGAATGTGACTGATGAATGCCTGGTGGTTGCAAGGCTAAAATTTTATGCATTATGTTAGGTGATAAACGAAGCTCTAGTATTGTGTATATGTATATGAGTATGTATGTGTGTGTGATCCTAATAGAGCCTCTATTTTTATGGCAGAGGTCTCTTTAACAAACATATTTTGGAAAGCCAAGGAGTTTCTTTCTACACACAAATTTTCATTGCAGCAAGGAGATAGAAAAGAGCAAGTTGGTGTCTGTCTTAATCTGTGTTTTTTTTACCCCCTAGCTTTGGATTCCTTTTTTGTGATCATGTCTATGGTGGATACTAAATAACCCAGGTATTAAATTCCTTTAACTTCAGTTTCCTTGTTTATAAAGTGGTATACTGTTATAATAATAACAGTATATTTGACAGAGGGTTATTTTACCAATTAGATTATTACAGAATTCCTAATGTCATGCCTGGCACATAGGAAGTGCTCAGTAAATGTTAGTTATTGTCTTTATTATTATCCCTTATGCTCACTGTCATCCGCACAGGTTGCTAGTAAGATTAATGGCATCTTCTCTCCATCTCTGTGCATACTAACGCAGCTTTTAACTGATGAAATGGACATTATAACAGTTGGAGGTGTTTCTATACTTTAAATAGGGCGTAGAGTGAATCTGTGTGCTTGAGAAGCATTTTAGAAAGTTAGTCCAGGAGCTGAGGGGTGACAAGCCTGAATCATGGGGACTTATAGTCTACCTTCAAGTAAAAATGAAATCGTTCATTCATTCAACATTCAGTGGAATGTAGCATAAGGAACTCTACTGTGTTGGCTGTTGGTAACAGGCATTAACCAATCTGTCTGAAAAAAATCTATTCTTCAAATTAGTTGAGGCAAGTCAAGATCAAATTGTAAAAATATATATGGTATTATCTTGGCACTCCAGTTCGACAAATGCTTTTTTTTATTATTTGGCTAGATAAAAATGGCTTGGCTCCCAAAAAAGCTTGGTTCCCAAAGAAGAGTGTTATTTATACCAATTATTTACATACTTGTTGAATCTTTCAAATACTGAAACACTTTGAAGGGTTTGTTCCTTGTTGTTTTTGGTCTGTTGTGTCCGTATTCCTGTTTATTTTGTTAACAAATCTTAGCTGGCTTGGGATACCATAACAAAATTGCATAGACTGAGAGCTTTACATTATAAAAATTCATTTTCTCACAGTTACGAAGGCAGAACTCTGAGATCAGGGTGCCAGCATGGTTGAGTTCTGATGGTGGCTATTATGTATCCACCTTCTCACAGTATGCTTATATCCTGCGTCAGCTCAGTTGTGTCTCTTCTTGTAAGGGCACTGATATCAGACCAAGGCCCTGCCCTCCTGACCTAGATACCTCCCAAGGTCCCATTTCCAAATGCCAGTACCCTGAGGATGAGGGCTTCAATATATGAATTTGGGGAGGGTGCAGACATTCAGTCCATAACAAGATCTTAAAATAATGAGGTAGCAGCATTTGTTTCATAGGTAAGTAGTATCACAAATTATTTGAATCATGCCAATATAAATCTATTGTTATAACTTTACTATGCACTACAATTTGTAACTTTTAATTAATGTAGCAATAAATTAGAATGTTGAAAATGTTACTATGTTGGCTTCAGGTAAATAGTTATAATTATAATAGTTATAATTATCACACAGGGAAAATTTACCTTCAGTGACAACTTATTCAGGTGTTTCATCCTATAGTTAAAATATTTAATATTTGATCTTCCCATCATTTTCATTGTAAAAGTTATCTTAGATTCTGTTTCAAGAATGATGAAAGTCATAGCTCTACAGGTCCTACATCATTACTGGATATGCCTCCTAGCAGTTTTTCATTTTTTTGTATAGATGACAGCAAGAGCCTTGTAAGTGGTCTTGTGTCTCCAGGCTGGTTGATCTCCAGCTTATTAACAGCATAGTAGCTCAATCTTCCTTCTTCTTTCCTTACTTCCTTTCCCTTTTTTTCCTCCCTTACTCTTTCTTTTATTTACCCATTATTTAAAAATTCTTTTATTTTTCTTAAAAGTTGCATGTGGTGTTATTATTGCTCCTAAGTGTTTTCCTAACCTTCCCTGAAAATAGATTTAATAACCCTGCCTCACTGACTTTGTTTACAGTCATTGCTTTCACCAGAGAAATACAAGAGAATAGGGTATGTGCCAGACCTATGCAGAAACCTGTACTATGGTAGCTGACATTTTCCAGCCTATTTTCTGAAAAGCAGAACAGAACCATAGTGATAACCATAGCTATAGGACCATAACATAATTATGTTATAAATAAAGGTTTACTAATATTGTGTACTGACAATTTGAGATTCTTTGTAACCTTCAGCATCACCTAGAGAAAGCTGACTAATACTTATGTAATCCATGTTTTATTTGTATAAGAGGCAAGCATATAAACACTGGAAACAAAATATGAAAGGCTTGTGAATACACTTGCTTCTGGACACCTCTCTGTAGGTATCTATTGCCAACTGTTTGATCTTCATCATTTCTGGGCTTCTTTCCATATTGTATGTATACACCGATACATAATTATAGAGCTTGAATAGTTCACTTCTCTGTTTTATTTAGGGTGCTTTGCTATAAGTAACAGAAAATATCTTCTGACACCCATATGGGTTAAATAATTAAACATTAGAAATTATAAAGTAATTAGAAAGAAATGCACATACACACATATAATTTACCCTTTGTCTCTTTCATTTCTGTATATCTTTTATAACTTTATTTTGTACCATATTTACAGGAGCTTTGCATGACAATTAGCATTTCCTTGAGGTAGGAAACAGATAAGTTTGCTGTCCAAGATAATAAAAATAAATACTTCCTTCCAAGACAAATATTGGGCAAGTTTGCTTACAGCCCCCTTTACAAGACTGGGGCTTTATAAGGATGGAGGTGCTCAGGGTTCCTTAAAGCTGCACAAACCCACTTTATGCGTAGCATTCATCTAGGCCTTGTACCTGAAGGAACCTGTGTGAACATAAAGCTCATTCTGTCTTCTGTGCTGTGAATAATAAAGTCCTTTGTTTCTGATCCAGGAGTCTCGTGTCTTCTGCCAGAATTAATAAAACTGTCAGGATAATTTATTTTGCAAGGAGATTAAAATTTCAGACTCTTCACAGTTCTTGGATGTTTCTGTATCTATATCATCTAGCATCTATTCCTATATCATCTATATTGATATTTATCTATTTACATGTCTATCTGTCAATCTAACTATCTACAGAGATAGATCTGAGGCTTTGACAATAGGAATAAGCTTTTTAAGCAAGATACATATTTTCAGACTGAGTAAGTTTATATGGAGGAAGAGGACATATAATGCTCTCATGTATATATACGTGTGTATATACACACACACATATACTCACATCTGTGTTCTCCCACATAAATCTCTCAGTGGTCCTCTGGCAACTTCATGATGATGTTCTTTAATTGTTCGTTTGTGATCTAGATATTCAGTTGTTTCTTTTCCCGATCTTGCTGCTTTTATATTTAGATGATCTCTTTTTCCATTGTCATCTTGTGGATCTCTTGGATACTGTCGATGAACAGTGGTGATTTCACTTTATAATCTACCCAGTGAAGGGTGGAGGTGGTTTGTGAAGCTGACACCCCACTTCTGTAGCTGTACCTCTGAGTCTATTATCACTTCCTTGGACCATCTTGCTTTGCTCATTTCCTTCAAAGTAAACACACTGGACTATAATACAAGTAATATAGATCTTGCAGTCAAAGGGCCACATTGCTCTCAGAATGTTAGTGTGTGAGCTGAGGAACAGAGACAGACATGGTATAGACTGAGTAGTCTTCTGTAGGATGAAACTGAAAACTTTTTTAGACTAAGACCAATACTCTTACCTTTCTTTCCCTCATCAGTTATCCATTTAAACGTTAAGACCTGGGGCTCCTATTCCTTCCCTCAAAGTACTTCACCTCTCTGACAAGAGGAGGAGATTCCATCCAAGTCTTGCAAACTTGGATGACACTTTAAGATTCAGTAAATCGTTGATAGAGTTCTCTGATCAAGCCGTAAGTGGTCTTGGATGGTATCTTAGTCCTTTCAGGTTGCCATTTGAAAAAGGGCACTTTAGGTTGGATAGCTTGCTGTTGTTGAGTCACTAAGTCACGTGTGACTCTTTGAGACCCCCTGGACTGCTTGTGAACAAATTTATTTTTTATAGTTCTGAAGGTTGGGAAACCCAAGACCAAGGTACCTACAGATTCAGTATATGGTAAAAGCCTGCTTCCTGGTTCATTGATGAGATTTTTTGCTATGTTCTCCCTGGGTTGGGAAGATCCCCTGGAGAAGGAAATAGCTACCCACTCCAGTAAACTTGCCTGGGAAATTCCATAGATGGAGGAGCCTGGAGGGTTACAGTCCCTGGGGTTGCAAAGAGTCAGACACAACTTAGCGACTTAACAGCAGCAGCACCTGTCAGAAGGGAGCAGGGGAGCTCTCTGGAGTCTCTTTTGTAACACTGCTAACCGCATTCCAGAGGCTCTCCCCTCACGACATGATCACCTCCCAAAGGCCTCACCTTCTAATACCATCACACGGTGGGTTAGGATTTCAACATAAGAATGTTGGGGAGACACCAGCATTCAGTCTGCAGGAGGTGGGCATTAATTCCCTTTCTGTCTTCCTCAAGAGAGTGTTAGCCTTTATCAGTTTACACCTAAAATGTGCACATACCTCATCAAGAAGATTCATATGGGAGGAAAACTCAGTTAAGAAAAAAAAGTTTTTTTTCTTACTAGCTTGGCTTTGATCTTGTTTGGAACAGTAGATTATTTTTTCTTTTGAACTTTTTATCCTCTATTGGGGTATAGCCACTTAACAATGATGTGATAGTTTCAGTGAGCAGTGAAGGGACTCAGCCATACATATATATGCAATCCATTCTCTCCCAAACCTCCCCTCCCATCCAGGCTACCACATAGCACTAAGCAGAGTTTGGAACAATAGATTTTATCATTATTGTGAATAAGAAGAATTTTGCCTTCTCTTGACACATCCCAGCTGTGCTTATAAGACCATACCTAGTATCAAGTGAATGGCTCGCTCTCTCTTTTTTTCCTTCTGAGATGTGATGGTGCCAGTTCTGATTAGGGTCTTTTATCCTCATATAAGAGGAAAGTTCCATCTCATCTCATTATGCTTAAGTTCTCACTGAATCAAGTTTACAATTTGTTCTTCACAAATCCTGTTAATTTAATCTTCTGCCAGTTCTACACATACGCTCTCAGTTTTGGCTATTTTGAACTCCTAACGTTTCCTTACTACAAGCTTTTAATCTTTTTTGTTTTTATGAAACTTCATTGAAGTACAATGATAGGTAAAGCTAAAAAAAAGAAACAGACAAAAACAGAGTTGCTTTTGTGGAAGCAAGGGGTGACCCCAGCATTCCCTCTGTCTTCCCTCTCCAACGGGTACACGGCCATGTTCCTACTGAAATCTGTCCATTTGTATCTTCCTCCTTTATCTAGCCAGCTCCTTCTCTTACTTTGGGATTTTCATTTTCTGAATTCTTTTCTAAATTGCAATCATCTCTGAGAAGTCATAGCAGTCCAGTCTACCTCTCTCATGAGGCATCATGCAGCTTTGTTAGAGCTGATTCTCTTACTGACTTAGAATCAGATATTTGAGAACAACTAAGACTCATTTATTTTTGTCTTCCTTGTGCCCCATATAGTATTCAAGACATGGTTGGCATTCGATAAGTATTTGCTGACTGAATTAATGGATGAGAAAGTGTTTCTAAATACTATCATTGCCTTAAGGCATATTTTCTTTGTTTATTAGGTTTACTCACAAAAATATAATCTAGTCTTAAGTTTCTAATGTTATGGGAAAAAAATGAATTGAAAACACCGTATTAAGATATTTTGATCTGAAATTAGGATTCACTTCTATTCTTACTCAGTAATTATCTTTGATTTTCTGGGAAGTCTCAATATTTTATTGAAAATAGTTGAGCACCGTTGCTCAATTAACTCAGAAAGAAGGGTAAATACTGTCCAAGTGAACTGTGTATGGGGCTTTCCCCATGGCTCAGCGGTAAAACAATCTACCTGCAATGCAGGAGATACAGGAGACCTGGGTTCAATCCCCGAGTCAGGAAGATCCCCTGGAAGAAGAAATGGCAACACATTCCACTATTCCTGCCTGGAGAATCTCATGGGCAGAGAAGCCTGGTGGGCTACAGCCCAAAGGGTTGGAAGCCCTATATGTATAAATATGTCTATATATATGTGTGTGTGTGTGTGTATACATATATGTAATATACATATATATATAATCTATAAATAGTTTTTGTCATTAGGCACTGCAATTGACTAAATCACATCTTCCCCAAATTCATGTGTTGAAGTCATAAACCTTGGTGATTTGGAAGCAGAACCTTTGAGAGATGATTAGGTTTAGAAGAGATCCTGATAGTGAAGCCCTTATGATGGAGTTGACATCTTTATAAGAGATACCAGCGAGCTTGCTTCCTCTCCTGTCATGTGAGGACACAGCAGGATGATAGCCGTGTATCCACAAGGCAGAAGAAAGCCCTCACCAAAATCAGACCACTCTGCCACCGTAATCTTGAGTTCCTAACCTCCATAACTGTGAGAAACACATGTCGTTGTTTAAGCCACCCAGTCCACAGTTCTTTTGTTACGGCAGCCAGAGCTAAAACAGGCACTTTGTATAATCTCTCTCAGTGTGATAACCCAATTAGAAATGCCTAATTTGAAGTCTACGTGCTCCTTACTGTGAGGTACAGGAAATGCTCATCTCTTTTTACAATTTGCATTACATTAATTATCAGTTTTTATAACATAGTAATATTTTGTGCTTAATATCCCTGCCTAGTGCTAAAGATGAATGACAGGTGTTTGGGTATCCTGGGTAGCCCCAAATCTTCCTCTAATATCCACTTAAAATAGCTTAAACCCACCGCTCATGTATAGTGTGAAACCAGCATGCTCTTCATTATTTCTGAGAATTTTCGAGGCATTTAATGTTGTTCAGACACCTCTAATTCTGAATTCCTCCTCTTACTGTATTCTTATGTATTTATCTGTCCTTACTTCTGCAGCTGCTCTTTTTTTCTCTACCCAACTTTTTCTACATAATGCCTCTTCTACAAAGAAATCAGTGAGAACTAGCATAATATTAGCATTTTAAAAAATTATTCTTACTTATTTGGCTGCGTTGGGTCTTGGCTGTGGCATGCGGAATCATTATTGCAGCGTGCAGGCTTCTGACTAGTTGTGGCACATGGTCTCCAGAGCTTGTGGGTTAGTTGCTCTATGGCATGTGGGATCTTAGTTCCCTGATCAGGAGTGGAACCCACAACCCCTGCACTGGAAGACAGATTCTTAACCACTGGATCACCAGGGACATCCTAGCATTTTTGAAACGAAAGATTCAGGATAATGGGTGAGAATTACAACATGCCAACAATTTCAAGCTGGGTATATTAAATATCTTATATTTTCTCACATCTCCCTATGTAGAGCAGTTTTCAACAGGTGCCTTTCTCCATTAATTTCCCCAATCCTCAAGATCTTTCTTCATCACTTCTGTCAAATTACCTTTCTCAAACTCCCAAATTTTTATTCTGCAGGACAGTTTTACCTTCAACCTTTGTCATGTACTAGACCCTGGGACTAACTTTGCAAATCTAAAGTGGTTCATTGATAACCTTCTGAAATAAAGTCGTCATCCACTTCTGAAATAAATGCTGCCTTTTCCTGAAAAATGTAAGCATATTTTATTTAAAATGATAGCAATAATATATAGATGTGTGTGTGTTCCTTCCTTGTATACCTGGAAGAACTGGCTTTTCTAGGAGAAATAATTCATTCAGGTAGTCATTTCTTTACCATTATAAACTGTGTGTATGCACATCTGGCTGTATTATACACACATGTATAAAGATACAAAGTGTATATTTTTATGCTTATCTACAGTAAGAACATTTCTTTGATTAAAAAATCTTAAAAACTCACTTTGTCTCTGGGAATTTAAGTAGAAAAACTCTAAAAAAATAATTTTTTTCCTGAAAACTTACACACAAATAAAAAATATATTGTCAGGTTCGATTTTGCCTTCCTTATGAAAAAGCATTTTGTTACAAAAATTCCTTATTAAAATAGATTATTTTCCCATATATACAACAAGTTATATTCTAAATTATCTTTTCTTATATATAATAGTTACAGAATTATAAGCAATTGATAAAAGTGTCTCTTATTCTATTTTCCACTGAAAAATACTCATTTATTTTATTTCATACCTATAAATATATGTTTAGAATCTAATTACAGATGTCCAAATTAGGGAAATTTTTGGAGTCATCTGTAATTTAAAATCTGGAACCATAAAAAGTTTTAAATAAACTTGAATTAATGTAATACCTTATTATACTTATGGTAATTACATTATTTTCCTGAAGTAAAATTGGATGATCATGTTGGAATTACCCTCCCTCCACATTTTTTGGTTAGTTAAAATATGATGACTTTTTCTGTTATCATATTTATAGTCACATTGATGAAGATTCATTTTATTTACAGAATTACATTGATTTTGCAAGTTCCTAAAAGGCTCTTGGAGAGAACAGTAATGGGGTAGATGAATACGTTGCCTTGTAGATCAATCAGTGAGAATTTCATGGATTGTAAAGTAAGGACAAATGTACCGAGGTCAGCATTTTTGTTCCTGCTGCTCTTTCTGGAACTGCAGCCAGTGACTTATTAGTACTAGTTACATACTTTCTGGAATAGCAAGCGAACGAGAGCACAATATGGCAGGGTTTCTTGGCAGGGAGTTGCATTCTCTTAACTGCTTTAATTCTGGTGATTGCATTAGGGGCAATTCATCCCTGATGAAATGCTCTCAGCCAAGACTTAGGAATATATCAAGTAGGAGCTGATGCCTCATTTCTTTGAGCAGGGCTCTCAATTGCAGATATAGGCATGGATGGATGGATTTAAGTGCAGTTGCAGTAGAAATGAAAAAGTTAACAAATGGTTTCTGTAATCATTTATTTTATTTTCTTTATTGGTATTTTATGGAAGATAATGATTCTATAATCAGCCTGGTGTGTGTGTGTTTGTGTTTGTGTATGTGTGTACAAACCTATGAATAACATGTGAGTCTGTGTATATGTGCA
>NC_057412.1:19027544-19179400 GCF_019320065.1 Cervus canadensis
CCCTTAGGACCCAATGAGAAACTTTTCTTTTTTATCTTTTTCTAAACCATGGTTAAAAGAATGGTTTCTCAGTGTCCTCTAAGCAAGGTCACTTCAATAAATCCCAGGGCTAACATAGTCTAAAGAAAAATGTTGCATCTTCAAGTGTACTTAGATGCTGTCTTCAGAATATAAAAACTATCTAACCAAAAATGCTTCTCTTTTCACCTTTGATGTCAGAAATAGTGAAGCAAAACGTGTTTTGCCAGTTTTGTAGTCTGTATCTGTTCCTTTGCCTTGGTGGGATCTTTTTACCTTTAAATGTCTCCTCTTGTTCAATTCTTCTATCTCTAATCTCTTTAGTCTTTTCTTAAATAGATGGGGTGATGTATTCATTTCCTATTGCTGCTATCACAAATTTAGTGATTTAAAAAGCCTGGACTTATCATCTTGCAGTTCTGGAGGTCAGAAGTTAAAAATGGGTCTCAGTGAGCTAAAGTCAAGGTGTTGGGAGGATTATGTTTCTTCTGGAGGCTGTAGGGTAGAATCTGGATTTTGTTTTGTTTTGTCTTTTCTAGCTTCTAGAAGCCACCCACCCACATTCCCTGTCTCATGGCATCATCCTCAGCTTTCAAAGCCAGCACACAACATTTCATCTCTCTGGCCATTTTTCCCTAATCACACCTCCTTCAGATCTGTTGATTAGCACTCTTTGCAATCATAATTCCTCTTTCTGATGTAATGCAATATATTTCCAGGTTCTGGGAATTGGGACATGAATACCTCTGGGGACCCATTATTCTGCCTACCACATGGAACATGTCTTAAATTAACAGTGCAGAATATAAAAAATATGGGTTGCGGAATAGTCTAGGGTCAAGAATAACAATCCACATCCCCTTGAAAAGGAGTGAGTAGCATTTGAAATAAGATTACCAGACAGAAATCATCAGGTTGGGGGTGGGCATGGGAATGGAGGGTTCTCTCAAATAGACAGCTGGACAGACCTGGAAAGCAGACAATCAACCACTAAGAAAAAGGGCCAAGACATCAAATCCCAGATCACTCCCTGGTCTCTTTCCTCCACCAGACTCAACTTTTTTGGTCTTTTGCTGATCACAGCTCTCTCATGGCCCTCCACTTCCAGTCTTACTAGATGATTGGCTGATTCTGGGATTCAGAAATGTGAAGCTTAATAGTAAACGTGCAAAGTCAAGTGGGTTTTAGGAAGCACCACTATAAACCAAGCTAGGGGAGGTGATGAAATTCCAGTTGAGCTATTTCAAATCCTAAAAGATGATGCTGTTAAAGTGATGCACTTCATATGTCAGAAAATTTGGAAAACTCAGCAGTGGCCACAGGACTGGAAAAGGTCAGTTTTCATTACAATCCCAAATAAAGGTAATGCCAAAGAATGTTCAAACTACTACACAATTGCACTCATCTCACACGCTAGCAAAGTAATGCTCAAACTTCTCTAAACCAGGCTTCAACAGCACATGAACCATGAACTTTCAGATGTTCAAGCTGGATTTAGAAAAGGCAAAGGAACCAGAGGTCAAATTGCCAATATCCGTTGGATCATCAAGAAAGCAAAAGAGTTCCAGAAAAACATCTATTTCTACTTTATTCTCTACACCAAAACCTTTGACTGTGTGGATCACAACAAACTGTGAAAAATTCTTAAAGAGATGGGAATACCACAGCACCTGATCTGCCTCTTGAGAAATCTGTATGCAGGCCAAGAAGTAACAGCTAGAACTGGACGTGGAACAACGGACTGGTTCCAAATTGGCAAAGGAGTACGTCAGAGATATATATTGTCACCCTTATTTAACTTATATGCAGAGCACATCATGAGAAACGCTGGGTTGGAGGAAACACAAGCTGTAATAAAGATTGCCAGGAGAAATATAAATAACCTCAGATACACAGATGACACCACATTTATGGCAGAAAGCAAAGAAGAACTAAAGAGCCTCTTGAAAGTGAAAGAGGAGAGTGAAAAAGTTGGCTTCAGACTCAACATTTAGAAAACTAAAACCATGGCATCCGTTCCCATCACTTCATGGCAAATAGATGGGGGAAAAGTGGAAACAGTGAGAGACTATTTTCTTGGACTTCAAAATCACTGCAGATGGTGACTGCAGCCATGAAATTAAAAGATGCTTGTTCCTTGGAAAAAAAGTTACGACCAACCTAAACAGCATATTAAAAAGCAGAGACATTACTTTGCGACAAAGATTCATCTAGTCAAAACTATGGTTTTTCCAGTAGTCATGTATGGATGTGAGAGTTGGACTATAAAGAAAGTTGAGTGCCAAAGAATTGATGCTTTAAAAAAAAAAAAAAAGAATTGATGCTTTTGAACTGGGTGTTGGAAAAGACTCTTGAGAGTCCCTTGGACTGCAAGGAGATCCACCCAGTCAATCCTAAAGGAAATCAGTCCTGAATATTCATTGGAAGGACTGATGCTGAAGCTGAAACTCCAATCCCTTGGCCACCTGATGGGAAGAACTGGCTCATCGAAAAAGACGCTTAGTCTGCGAAAGACTGAAGGCAGGAAGAGAAGGGGAAGACAGAGGATT
Source organism: Cervus canadensis (assembly GCF_019320065.1). NCBI lineage: Eukaryota > Metazoa > Chordata > Mammalia > Artiodactyla > Cervidae > Cervus > Cervus canadensis. The sequence continues at coordinate 19,030,112 of NC_057412.1, forward strand.
AGATGGTTGGATGGCATCACCAACTTGATGGCTTTGAGCTTAAGCAAGCTCTGGAAGTTGTTGATGGACAGGGAAGCCTGACGTACTGCACTCCATGGGGTCACAAAGAGTCGGACATGACTGAGCGACTGAACTGACTGACTGACTGATGACTATATAACTAACTTTTGGCTAATGAGATATAAGCTGAAGCTCTCTGTGAAAATTTCAGGAAATTTGCTGAAGGGTAATTGGTGTGCCCTCTGACTTCTTCCATCCTGATGAATGAAGTGCAAATACAGTGACTGGAGCATCATCAGCCATTTTGGATCTAAGACTTTACCTATACAAAGGAAGCCATATATAGTGAAACAAGATAGAAAAAATGGGGTTTGTTTTGGAATACTAAACCAAGCTTGAATTCACTTTCAGGCTTCTTGAATATGGGATAAAAATATATTTCCATCTATGTCATGATTATTTGAAATTTCCCATTATAGCCAAATTTAATGCAAAGCAATACAAGCATATTTTTGCATTATATAAACTAGTATTAAACTTTCTCTTTAAAAAAAAACTTGTATCATTGTTGCTGTGTGTACAAAATATTTTTATAAGTAGAGGGATTTTTATCATAATGACAGGTAATGTGTTTATATTTGAAGAAAGAAAAGGAAGTGTCTAGATAAAGTTGGATTTAGGAAGATTAAACATAAATTTATATCACTGGTTCATTTCTTATCATTACACTGAGTAAAGTAAAATCTTTTTTTTTTTTTTTTTTTTTCGGTTGTGCCATGCAGCTTGCAAAATATTAGTTCCCTGACTAGTGACTGAATATGAGCCATGGCACTAAAAGCAACAAGTCCTGGCCACTGGACCACTACAGAATTCCCAGTAAAAGCTTAACACATTTATAACTTCAAAGGATTAGCCTAAATACTAGTATTAAATACTGGTGAAAGAACAATGATAGCTGAAAAAAAAAAAATTCCTTTAAGGACCTTTGCATAGGTCTTCTTTCTCCTTATAGGGACCAACCAAACTTATCTTTGTATCTATGTGCTAGAGAAAAGAGAAAGAAGCTATGATTAAAAAATTTAAGAACAAGAAGCACATCAGAACTGAGGCATATATTTTATCTTCCCATATCTATCATGCTGTTAAATATATACTACCTCTAGACTTTTATACTCAATTTATGATCTCATAAAATAATTATTTATTTGAACACAGTAACTTTTACACACACATTCCCAGATAGAACTTTTCAAGTCAGTTATTTCTATATTCAATTATATATTTTCTATATTTATTTATATATGTATGTGTATACGTATATATACACACACATCACTTCACTGAGATATATATTATCCCCAAATGAAATACAAAGCCGTAACAAAATTCTTTATGCTATATACATATCCCATTTCTACTCATTTTAGCATTGTTGGAGAGGGGGAAAAACTGATTACCACCTTCTTAGTAATGTTTAACTTGTATATCTGTATAAAACAGACATATTTCATACATGGAAATACATATACATGTATAGTAATAGTATTTGTGAAAGATGTACTTTTGCTTCTCTCTATATAAATTCTCCAAATGTTACATTTACATATGAATGAAATTTTAAAGGCAAATAATAAAGAAGATGATATTTATGTGCATACAAACATCATAATATTCAAATGTAATAAAATATTATATTTAACCCATAGAAACAAACAGTGAAGATAACCAAAAGCATAAGAAAAAAATCTGTTACATGCTATCAATACATATTGACTGGCATAATCCCTAATATCTGGCTGCTTTGCATCTCCATGGATTATACCAAAGTAAACAGAATTGTAAATGAATAGTAATGCAGCATATGCTGACACAGACTCCAACTTACAGGAATTAATGTCCCAAAAGTTTATCTGTAAGTTGACTGCTCAAAGCTTAGGAGTATATTTTTGTTGTTTTTTCCCCAACCCTATTCCATAACAAATTTCAAGGTTTCAAAAAAGTTGAAAGAATTTTACAATAAGTAAGTGTATTCTCCCCAACCAATATTCTCTCATCAACATTTACTATATTCACTATATCATCTATCTCAAAATAATTAAATAATTACATTTTCTTTCTAATGGCAGGCTGCTGTTCAAAGTCACATAAATTGAATTAAGCATACAGCATAGCACTAATTTACATTACATCGTCTGACCTCCTCCAAGTTAAAGTGGTAATGCTGCATTTGTGTAATAGAAAACTAGTAAATGAAAGAAAATAGAAGAAATAGACCATCCATAAGTATATCACCAAAGAGAACCACAGTAATAGTTTTTTAAAAATTTTAACCATTTTAATTTTGCTCCCATAGATCTTATTTTTATATATTAATAATTATATTTAGCAATTTTCATAACTTTGATTATCATTTTAAATAAGTAACAAATAGCACATTGAATATATGTCCCAAAATTTACTTAAACATTCACTTGCAATGTGATATTTGAGTAGTTTCCAAGTCTTATTATCATAAAATGCTGAAATGAAGTTCTTTGTGCTTTTTCTCCCTCAATTGTTCTTCCTTAGATTGAGAAGTAGAGTTGTTATTTCAGTAGAAGAAAAAAGTGTTTTATTTACTTAATTAATATTAAGTATTAATCTACATTTTATCTATTAATAAACATCCAGGTTTTACACCTAAGGATGATAAAGAACAATAGTGCCTTCCCTACTGATATTTAAAATCTGCCTTTCCCATTTCAACAAAAATGCTATATTTCACATGTCTTTACATTGGGAAGTCTAATAAACCACAAATTCAGTATGTTTTTGAAGTATTTAGTGGGAAAAAAACTAGGAAAAGTGTTCATTGCTATAGATGGAGACTGGAAGAGAGGAACATGGCCACTCATTTCACTGAGACCAATCATATGTCACAGGAGACAAAATCAAGCTAACTTGTGCTGAACTCTAATGCTATTGGAGCTCTAAGTTTCCATTTGACTTAGAGTTTGCAGATACACACTATCAAAATTATAAAAACTAGAAATACAGAAAAATTTCAAGCAATTTATGGCAGATTTTAAAGTGATTCTGCAGTGAGACCTATGTAATAGTGTAAAGAGGAGTGAATTTAAAAGGATAGGAAATAAATTATTGAGTGAGAAATAAAAGTGAAAAAAAAAGGTATCTAGCAGATTCAGTGCTAGAGAAAGCAGTATATTAACAACCAAAGGCAGAGAAACATCAAAAACTGTCTGAGGTCACACATTCTAAGATTGTCATACTATTATGATCTTTGTCTTTGATTCTAAAACAATCTTGTATGAGTGATTAAAAACTCATATTCAAACAACCGAGGAAGATTTCTTCAAAACAATATTAATAAAAAGCATTCTGGATCCTGGATACATTTATCCAGTTCCAAGGACATAACATAGCTTGTGAAAATCCTCTCAGTGACTATAATCAGAGAAATAGAAAGCTCATTTTATACATAGCTGACAGGGAATGATCTCTTCCCATCCCAGGGTCATCATACAAGCAAGCTCAGTATAGAATATTACATCATGAAATATTACCTTTGAGTCTGAATATTGCCTGTATATGTCCATGTTCAGCCCCAAGACACATCATTAGAATTCAGACATCACTACCTAAAACCTAAATATATCTTTTTAAACTATTTTATGAATACATCACATTGACAGGCTGTTAATCACCTTCTCTATGTCCTACGTTTCTCCATCCTTAATGGAAATTCTCATCGATTACATAATCTTGTTATGCTTTCGCTAAGTGAATTAATATGCTTAGGATATTAAATTGAAGGATCCCTGCTCATCTGCTCAAACTTTGTATTTTCACCGGGTTGACAGATTAATTTCCAAGGAAAAAAGATACTAGCAATAGTCTCCTCTCTGCTATTAAACATGACATATGAAATGAAAATAATTTGAAACAGCTGAAGCAGGACATTCTGGGGAAATATGTAAGGACTGTGCTCAGTGAAATATGAGTCCATATTACTATGCTGAAATAAGGTTTGCTATACAGTTTAAGGCTCAATATAACCTTTGGAGAATTGCCCCATAATCACGAGGAAGGAATGTACAGCAGTGGGAACCGGTTGCAGCTCTCCACTTGTCTGAGCCAAGAACAGAGAAAGGAGATTAGAAACAGAAGTAACTGAAAGGATAAGAAAAAGATACCGCTCCAAAAAAGACATACAAATGGCCAATAAACATATAAATGCTCAACATCACTCATTATTACAGAAATGCAAATCAAAATTGCAAAGACGTATCAACTTATACCAGTCAGAATGGCCATCATAAAAAAAAAAAAAATCTACCAACAATAATAGTTGCTGGAGAGGATGTGGCAAAAATGGAATCCTCTTGCACAGGTGATACAGCCACTGTGGAAAACAGTATGGAGATTTCTTTAAAAACTAGAAAAAAACTACCGTATCTCCCAACAACCCCACTCCTGCGTATATACTCTGAGAAAACAGCTGAAAGAGACACATGTATCCCAGTGTTCATTGCAGCACTATTTACAATTGCTGCAATGCAATATAATAGCTTCAGCACAATATGGAAGCAACATAGATGTTCATCCACAGATGAATGGAAAAAGAAGTAGTGGTACATGTACACAATGGAATATTACTCAGCCAAGAAAAGAAAGAATTTGAGTCAGTTCTAGTGAGGTGAGTGAATCTAGCACCTGTTATACAGAGTTAAGTAAGTAAAAAAGAGAAAAATAAATATTGTATGTTAATGCACATATATGGCTTCTAGAAAAATGGTACTGATGAACTTATCCTGTAGGGCAGGAGTTGAGATGAAAATATAAAGAATGGACTTGTGGACACAGAGGGGAAAAACAGGGTGGGATGAATTGAGAGATTAGCATCAAAATATATACATTACCATATGTAAAATATGGTAGCTAGTGGGAAGTTGCCATAAAACACAGGAAGCTCAACACGGTGTTCTGTGACAACCGAGAGGGATGGGATGGGTACGGAGATAGAAGGCAGTTTCAAGAGGGATGGATATATGTATACTTATGGCTGATTAATGTTGCTGTATGGCAGAAAACAACACAAAAATGTAAAGCAATTGTCCTCCAATAAAAAGAAAAAAAAGAAAAAATATTGATTAAAAAAGAAAAAGATTGTTACACTTTAACTATAATTGCTTGTTCACTATAAATCACTGCCATTTTCCTAAACTCAATTAAATTTTAGCTTTTGTATGTGAAATTGCTGAGGATAGTAGCTTCAGTCTAATAAGTATTAGAAATTCGTTTTCTAAAATTTAAATTACTGAAAACAAAATTGACTTTTTAAAAGGAAGCATCAAATCCTTAAATATTAGAGTTAGATGCTGAAATAGTTACAGATAAATTGATATCATATCTATCTAAGATTTGTTCATTTTAGGATTTGTTCAGCAGGGTGGGAAAATTGAGAAGAGGAAAGAAGATCAAATTAGCTATGTGTTAATAACTGTGTAAGCTAGAAAATAAGTACAGGAAGGTTTTTATATTCTCCTCTCTACCTCACATACTCTTCACTCATAAAATTGCTCTTTAAAAAAAAGCAACTCTAGAGCATTTATTTAAACTACCTCTAATGATAAAATATGTAAACATATATGAGAGAGAGAAACAAGGAAAGAATATTCAAAATGCAGAATGTCCTTAGTTTCCTAATAGACAAAATGGACTTACTCAAAGAAAGCACCCACTAAAGACAGGAAAGGAAAGCGTACACCAATGTCCTGATCAACAGGAAGAGCCTAGAGATCAATGGTAAAACTTTAGAAGCAGTTAGAACTTCAGGAATTCTCTATTCTGACTCCTACTGAGCAAAGTGCACCCAAGAATTGCAAGGTGACATAGTTGGTGGTTAGTTTATTGATTAACAATGTTTTTGAGCACAGAATACGTGCCAATCATAAAATGAAATGCTGAGGACATCAAGAAGCGAAGAACAAAATTATTCCCTTTAGTGAGGGAGATGATATTCAAAATAATTACATTATTGTTATGTATATACATAACAAGTAATAGAGCAGAATTATGAATAATACCATGGGAGAACAGGAAAGAAAAACCCAATTCTTCACAGTAAGACCATGGCAAATTTGTGAAAGATCTGGGACTAGAATACATGATTTCTTATTTCTAGTTTAGGGTTGTCTTTGTCAGAAAGACAAAGATATTTGGTCTAGAAAGAAAACAATCATACTCAATTTAGATTTTCAAAGAGATATATCATAAGGATACAGAGAACACAACTGCAGAAAACATAGGAACAAGTGCAGAAAATATAGGATCACAACAGTAGAAAATATTTTTAAAATATAGGAATTTACCAAAAGGCAACTCTGGGGCTATACATTTTCTCATCTCCACATCTTTTTTCTCCATTTGCTTCTATTTCTTTCTATGAACCTGCTTTCAGCTTACTTATCCACTTTTATATGAACCATATCATGGGGCTACCCTGAACTGCAGGGAAACATGTAATTCTAAACGACTCTGTTACAAAAAATGGACTTAGTTTCTACCTGAGTCCAAATTCCCTGGAGAGGAAATTTTGTGAATCATACTGGCATCAAGCATCGGCCCTAAAATAATCTGCTGTGGGTCAGGGAGGTGAGGCCACTGGAGCTTCACCCTGGCAGGCTGCAGGTGAGCTGTGCGTGCATGTGCTCAGTCATGTCCAACTCTCTGCAACCCCAGAGACTGTGGCCTGCCAGGCTCCTCTGTCCATGGGATGTCCCAGGCAAGAATACTGGAGCAGGTTGCCATTTCCTCCTGGGGGGATCTTCCCCACCCAGGAATGGAACCCGAGTCTTTTATGTCTCCTGAGTTGCAGATGGATTCTTTACCTGATGAGCCATCATTGAGGCCATGAATGAGATGTGGTCCCTGGCAAAGGAGCCCTGGGGTGAAGGCTTGTGGTAAAGGGCTATTTTTACTACTTCTTTGGTAAGTGTATTATGGGAATTAATATCCTAACAGAAAGCTTTCTGACACTGCTAAAAGGGAAAGCTCTATGATAACATTGTTACTCAATGTTGCCATAAGGTTGTCTTTCAAGAAAAAAAAAATCAAATATTAAAACACCATAACTTAAGAGAGAGATTATATCTATAGATTTTGCCAAAAGATGTTGGTTGATTTTTTGAAAGGTTACCCAAAGCATAAACCAAGGTAATAACAAAAATAGCACAAAGAGAGGAGGAAGGTTTGACTTATTTTATTAAAATTTCTCCAACCCCAATCCTTTACTGTTCATAAAGAATTAGAAAATAAAGATATAAATGCCCTAGTGTTACTATAATTAATCTTTTATAAATCTACGGAGCTGCATAATGTTGTATTAGGAAAAGAAAATAATCTTTAACACCAAAAAAGTCACTAATAGTGCCTCTAACACATATTGATTTCAACAAAACTGAGCATATGAGCAAGAAAGAGAAAAAAATTTAAAAAGCATATTCAAAATCAAATGTACTTTATTTCCTTTGCCAGGAGCCATTTGGCTGACACTTCTCCAATACTTCAGATTATAAAACATATATTCTAAAATAGTTTGCAGCAATAATGAAACCACAGGAGGAGTTATGCGTGCAATAAATAATCTCAGACTAGCAGAAAGGGAATTAGGAATTAGAGATAATCTCATGCTAGGGGAGAGATAACCCTGACATTTTGTCTTGCCACACATATTTTTTCTTATTTATTCCTCCTATTTCATTTCTATCAATTCATTTTTACAATTAGTAGCAATTGTAAAATAGTAATTATAGCAAAACAAACAGGGTTAAAAAGGACAATAAAAATAAGAACACCAATAAAATATTTGTGTGTTGAGCTTCAAAAGTTTCAGAAGACAAGTCTAGGCTACTCATGGAATGAATTTCTGGGAAAAGCAGAAACTTAAGAACTGGCTGACAAAAAAAAAACTCTCTGCAAAAAATGAACTGAAAACAACAAATAAAAATAGAAGAGTGGGAAACCTCTCTAACACTTTACTGGATCTGCATGCATGCTGTCATTTCTGACTCTGTAACTCCACATACTGTAGCCTGCCAGGCTCCTCTGTCCATGGAATTTCTCAGTCAAGGATACTGGAGTGGGTTGCCATTTCCTTCTCCAAGAGATTGTCCTGACCCAGGGATTGAACCTGTGTCTTCTGCCTTAGCAGGCAGATTCTTTACCACTTAACCACCTGAGAAGACTTCATTGGACCTAGTGATATAGTAAAGTCATGTGCCACAAACTTGGAAATTTTATCAAATACAGCACAATTTAGGTCAAACTGAAAAGAAAGAAAAAGATCATATAAGTTGAAACAGAAACTCTTTCCTTAAGAAAGCATTTTATTTTACACTAAAGAACTGGTGAAATTGCCAGTGAAGCTCACTAATACTCCCCAGCTTGTAAAAACAAAAGAAGGGGATGTTACATAGGACAGGGGAAAGGCAGGTTTCCTGTTCCCCACCACTGATCACCAGTCTTCTGAGCCACGGCCACTTGAGAGTGAGGCTATTCTGCAACCCTGAGTCCCAGCAGGACTGTGAGAGAGCCATGCTTATCTAGATTGGCAAGATTTGGAGGTGAGCTTAAGTCTGAAGTTACTAGAAATAAGAATCAACTTGGAGTGATTTTACACTTAAGAAAATAATGGAAGAATGTTAAAAAAAATAATAATAACCTGTATCATAACTGAATACAGAAGCAATGTTGCAGAAAGTCTAATCCACAGAATGAACTCCTCTACAACATAAAAGGGAACAGAAATGAAAAAAAAAGTTCTATGAGAAGACATGAAAATGGAAGACGTAATGGTGATGGAATCTACAATGACTCAATGACTGTTTTCGAAAAAAAAAAAAAAGAACATAAATGGAAATTTAAAAATAGGCAATTATAAAATAGACAAAATCTTGAGTAAAGTGAAAATGTGAATCTTCAGATCAAATGCATTCATTATGTTGTGGTAGGCCAAACTGACAAAACACAAAATCTAGAGAGTCTGGTAAAACATTCAATTTCAAAGATGGATTAAGGATTCTACAAGCTTCTGCTCATCAGCATGACTCAGCAGAAGCCTACACTCACCATGCTCCCCCTTGGAAACTTGGCAGGACAAAAAGTCACTCATAAGAACAACAAAAAAAAAGAACAAAAATCAAGCAGGTGCCAGTGTTCCCTATGTGCAATATTAGATGCCAAAGATGAACTAATAACTAGAGATAACTGACAAAGGGTATGATTCCAGAATTCTATTCTCATTTTTGCTGACATTTACTTAATAAAGCAACAAAAAGATCGAAATATACAAGAAATTAGAAACTATGTGTCTGCACTGTTTCCTTGCCATACAGAAAAGAAAAACTATCTGAAGAAACCTAAGAATGAATCCAAATAGAAAACTAATGATTTTAGAAGTCGATATAAAATTTTTATATAATAATTTGCTATGTATAATTGTTAACTTACAATTGGATTTTAAATTATTGGATTTTAAGGTAAGAGTCTAGGTCAATTAAATCCGATCCTTAGTGTAAATTATGTTGTTTGATATATAAAATAAATTAAAAAAAACTTTAATTCAGTAGCATCAAATGGTAGGGAAAGGGTCCCCAGGGAGAGATGGGAAAAAAAAAATGAGTTCATTACAACCCTGTCTACAGGATACAACTTTAGCTTATTTTTAGGGAATTTGATCTTCAAAATTTAGAGTATTTTGGTAGCTGTCCCACAGGTTATTTGCAGCAGGAAATGACTTCCTAGGATGTCTGCAGTTTCGTAACTTGAGGGCAACCTCTAATTAAATCTAAGAAGCAGTAGTAGTAATAGCAGTGGTAGTAACAGGAATAATAGTAGTAGTGGTAGTGTTAGTAGTCATCCTCTGTTCAGAAAACTCGACGATTTACAGAAGAGCGGCACTGACCATCTTCTTTCCTGCCCTGTACCTGACTCACAGGTCTGCTCCCTTTATCATCTAATTATCACAGATACTTCTCAACAGATATCTCTTTATTTCCACCTCATCACATGATTAGAAGGGCTTCCCAGGTGGTGCTACTGGTAAAGAACCCATCTGCCAATGCAGGAGACATGAGTCATGGGTTCGATCCCTGTGCTGGGAAGATCTCCTGGAGAAGTAAATGGAAACCCACTCCAGTATTCTTGCCTAGGAAATCCCGTGGACAGAGGAGCCTGGTGGGCAAAAGTCCATGGGGTTGCATAGAGTCAGACACAACTGAAGCAACTTAGCACACATGCACGTATGGTTAAAAATAATAATAATAAAGAAAAAATATTTACAGTGGCAATCAAGTATTGAACTCACTTTTTAAAAGCAATACTTATGTAAAACTGGTTGTACTCTAAGATGCCAACATTAAATGAAATGCTAAATATTATAGAGTTCAATGTGAAAGTACAATTTTAGTTAAACAAACTGAGGCCCAAATCTCACAACGTATCAACAAAACTTGAAAAGTTGGGGGTGGGAGGTGAAGAAAAGAGGAAACACAAGTGTGCTAATTGTCTAAAATGCCACAGAGGAAATTAATACTTTTAAATTCTGAAGTTGACAAATACACGTTGGTGCATGTTACTGAAATCTATAAAAATAGCCCTTTATAGAACCACAATAACATCCAAAGGCTGCATACCTGCCATCAATAGATGACACAGATCTGTAGTAAAAAGTTGTGTTCTGGTAATGATGGTTTACTGGGAGATAAGGTTGATTATTTCTATACTCCTAAGCCCACCTCATGGGAAAATGAGGATTTTTCCCATGAAAATCTTTCCCATGAAAGATTCTGGGGAACAATATTTAAATCTCAGAATATTCATTAATCTGACATAAGTGATGAGAAAATAGAATCACTTTAACTATGACAAAAACTATTAGTGCTCACAAATCAATATAGGTACCTACATCAAAGGGATGTGATGTGAAATATTTGCTTGAGGCAAAGACCCAGGGCAAGATGACTTACACCATCTTTAGTCTCCTTGTGAGCACCGCCCAAAACATAGCATACAGCTTAAAATCAAAATCAAAACTCTGAATTCCAATTCAGTTGATTTCAAAGGATTTCAAAGAGAATTTTCCCCAAACTCTGCCCAAGAATATCATCAATTGTCAAAGAATGAGAATTTCTCCTTTGCAATTTTCACAGTAAACTACAAAGGGAAAAAAGCAACCACAGAGTTGAAGATGGAGCCCTTGAGCCAAATGGCCATTAGAGGCATCCTCTGTCCCCCTAGGAAGGACACTGACCACTGACTTTGTTTCCCTGCCCAGCTCAATCGCTGACTGGGAGCGGCTCATAGGAAGCATGGCTCTATCACAAGCCATGCAGTGGGGTTTGCAGGAGCTGGCACCCTCAGCCAGTCACCCTCCTGAGACCGGAGATCTGTGAATCTACGACCACCAAGCAAGCAAGGCTTTGGAGTATAAATAAAGTGCACTAATAAAAATTTAGAATGATATTTCCAACAGCATCTTCTGTTAGAAAATTTCAGTGTTGTCTGTTGTGATCTCTCCATTTTCACTTCTAATTTTGTTAATTTGGTTCTTCTCTCTTTGTTTCTTAATGAGTCTTGCTAATGGCTTGTCAATTTTGTTTATTTTTTCAAAAAACCAGCTTTTAGCTTTGTTGATTTTTGCTATGGTCTCTTTAGTTTCTTTTGCATTTATTTCTGCCATAATTTTTAAGATTTCTTTCCTTCTGCTAACCCTGGGGTTCTTCATTTCTTCCTTCTCTAATTGCTTTAGGTGTAGAGTTAGGTTATTTATTTGGCTTTTTTCTTGTTTCTTGATGTAAGCCTGTAATGCTATGAACCTTCCCCTTAGCACTGCTTTTACAGTGTCCCATAGGTTTTGGGTTGTTGTGTTTTCATTTTCATTCATTTCTATACATATTTTGATTTCTTTTTTTGATTTCTTCTATGATTTATTGGTTATTCAGAAGCGTGTTATTTAGCCTCCATATGTTTGAATTTTTAACAATTTTTTTCCTGTAATTGAGATCTAATCTTACTGCACTGTGGTCAGAAAAGATGACTGGAATGATTTCAATTTTTTTGAATTTTCCAAGACCAGATTTATGGCCCAGGATGTGATCTATTCTGGAGAAGGTTCCGTGTGCACTTGAGAAAAAGGTGAAGTTGATTGTTTTGGGGTGAAAATGTCCTATAGATATCAATTAGGTCTAGCTGGTCCATTGTGTCATTTAAGGTTTGTGTTTCCTTGTTAATTTTCTGTTTAGTTGATCTATCCATAGTTGTGAGTGGGGTATTAAAGTCTCCCACTATTATTGTGTTACTATTAATTTCCTCTTTCATACTCGTTAGTGTTTGCCGTACATATTGCGGTGCTCCTATGTTGGGTGCATATATATTTATAATTGTTATATCTTCTTCTTGGATTGATCCTTTGATCATTATGTAGTGTCCTTCTTTGTCTCTTTTCACATCCTTTATTTGAAAGTCTATTTTGTCTGATATGAGTATTGCGACTCCTGCTTTCTTTTGGTCTCCGTTTGCATGAAATATTTTTTTCCAGCCCTTCACTTTTAGTCTGTATGTGTCTCTTGTTTTGAGGTGGGTCTCTTGTAGACAGCATATATAGGGGTCTTGTTTTTGTATCCATTCAGCCAATCTTTGTCTTTTGGTTGGGGCATTCAACCCATTTACATTTAGGGTAATTATTGATAGGTGTGGTCCCGTTGCCATTTACTTTGTTGTTTTGGGTTCACGTTTATACAACCTTTCTGCATTTCCTGTCTAGAGAAGATCCTTTAGCATTTGTTGAAGAGCTGGTTTGGTGGTGCTGAATTCTCTCAGCTTTTGCTTGTCTGTAAAGCTTTGGAATTCTCCTTCATATCTGAATGAGATCCTTGCTGGGTACAGTAATCTAGGTTGTAGGTTATTCTCTTTCATTACTTTCAGTACGTCCTGCCATTCCCTTCTGGCCTGGAGGGTTTCTATTGATAGATCAGCTGTTATCCTTATGGGAATCCCTTTGTGTGTTATTTGTTGTTTCTCCCTTGTTGCTTTTAATATTTGTTCTTTGTGTTTGATCTTTGTTAATTTGATTAATATGTGTCTTGGGGTGTTTCGCCATGGGTTTATCCTGTTTGGGACTCTCTGGGCTTCTTGGACTTGGGTGGCTATTTCCTTCCCCATTTTAGGGAAGTTTTCAGCTATTATCTCCTCGAGTATTTTCTCATGGCCTTTCTTTTTGTCTTCTTCTTCTGGAATTCCTATGATTCGAATGTTGGGGCGTTTCACATTGTCCCAGAGGTCCCTGAGGTTGTCCTCATTTCTTTTGATCCTTTTTTCTTTTTTCCTCTCTGCTTCATTTATTTCCACCATTTTATCTTCTATCTCACTTATCCTATCTTCTGCTTCCGTTAGTCTACTCTTGGTTCCCTCCAAAGTGTTTTTGATCTCATTCATTGCATTATTCATTTTTAATTGACTCTTTTTTATTTCTTCTAGGTCTTTATTATTTTAAAATATGAGGTTAAGCTTCTCTCTCTCTCTCTCTCTCTCTCACACACTCACACACACACACGCAGTCACATGCATTGTTCTGACACTATATTAACCATGGGAGAAATTGCTCCCGGAGGGAGAGTGAAAAGGAAGTGGATCTCATTCTATAACTTTTACCATTCCTAAAAGGATTACACTAATACAAATACGTAGACTCTTGCACTTACCGTAAGGTTATTTGAAATCTAAAGGGGAAATGGACTGAACATTTTTTCTGGATGTATTACATATGTTATCTCACACCTCCTCCTAACACTATCCTAATATATGTATAATTACCTCTATTTTCAGACATGAGGAATTGGATCTCCAATGATTTTTAAATTGACTTAACACAGTCATTAAGTTTTGAATCTAGTCTTTTTATCAGCCTTTAAATTTATTCTACTGTACTCCATTGGAATCTTCCAAATAGTCTTAGACTCAGAACAAACAGAATTCAAATTAAGAAGGAAGTGAAATTTTACTAAGTGATATAATTTATATTTCTGAAAGACATAAAAATTCAGATATACATTTTGCTGTAAAAATTCTCAGAGAAAGTAATTCATTACATAAGCTATGAAAAAGGAAAGAGATGAAATGCAATATTTAGCAATTATTTGAATCTGCAATACTTTGGCTATCTGATGTGAAGAGCTGACTCACTGGGAAAAATCCTGATGCTGGGAAAGAGAGAGGGCAGGAAGAGAATGGGGCAACAGAGGATGAGATAGTTAGATGGCATCAGTGACTCAGTGGACATAATTTGAGCAAACTCTGGGAGATAATGAAGGACAGGGAAGCCTGGCATGCTGCAGTCCATGGGGTTGCAAAGAGTTGGACATGATTTAACAACTAAACAACAACAACTTCAGCATGTTATTGATCACAGAATCCTATTAACCTATATAAAAAGAATAAAATCTTCACACCATAGAAATACCAAGAGATTGATTAGATATACATGCAATGACTTGAGCTAACCGCCTACAATTTGACTAAACTTCATAGCTTAAGGACATAGTCTTCTACACAACTGCCCTCACTTCAGAAGCCAGCTACAAACTTAAGGGTTCCCACAACATCCACGATTCTGCCCAACAGGCTAAGCTTTGGGAGATTTTCATTGCCTCCTTGGATTCAATAATTTGCTAGAGGAACTCACAGAATTCAGGAAAGCAATGTACTTAAAATTACAACTTTATTATCGCAAAAGTGGAAGCGGTGACAGATTTTATTTTCTTGGGCTCCAAAATCACAACAGATGGTAACTATAGCCATGAAATGAAAAGACATTTCTCCTTGGAATGAAAGCTATGACAAACCTAGAGAGCATATTAAAAAGCAGAGACATCAGTTTGCCAACAAAGGTTCATATAGTCAAAGTTATGGTTTTCCCAGTACTCATATATGCGTGTGAGAATTGGACCATCAAGAAGGCTGAGCCCTAAAAAATTAATGCTTTCAAAGTGTGAGGCTGGAGAGGACTGTTGAGAGTCTCTTGGACTACAAGGAGATCAAACCAGTCAATCCTAAAGGCAATCAACCCGGAATATTCATTGGAAGGACTGATGCTGAAGCTGAAGCAAATTTGGACACCTGATGCAAAAAGCTGACATTGGAAGAGACCCTGATGTAGGGAAAGATCGAAGGCAAAAGGAGAAGGGGGAGGTAGAGGATGAGATGGTTGGATGACATAACTGACTCAATGGACATGAATTTGAGCAAACTCCAGGAAACAGTGAAGGACAGAGGAGCCTATCATACTACAGTCCATAGGGGAACAAAGAGTCACAAATGACTTAGTGACCAAACAACATTACAGCAAAAAGGATACAAATCAGGACCTTCACAGAGAAGAAACAGAAGCAGAAGCCTAGGAGGGTCCACCCCAACAAAAAAGTAAAGCTCCTAGGGTCTTCTCACCGTGGAATCAGGACACATGCCTCCCCCAGTACATGATAAGCAACATTATGCACAGAGAATCGCTAACCAAAGAAGCTCACATAAGCATCAATATCCAGATATGTTATTGGGCTTTCACTGTGGAAGCATAATGACTGGACCATTGGTCATGTACTTAGACTCAATCATCAGTTCTTCCTCCCATCCCTGGAGGGCAAGCTGATATGATATAGACCAAATCCTTAATCCTCGAATCACATTGTTGGTCTTTCTGGAGTGGCCAGCTCCCATGCTGAGTCATCTTGTTAGCACAGATTATCCAGGACTCTCCACAGCTCACCTCATCATTATAAACTACTGTGACTTGTCATGAATAAAAAAGACACTCCTATCACTCAGGAACTTCCATGTCATTAGAGGTTAACTGCAGAAACAAGGGCCAGCCAATTTTTTATACTATTATTATACAATAATTTGCATAGCACCCTGGTGGCTCAGATGGTAATGAATCTTCCTTTGAGGCAGGAGACCCAGGTACGATCCCTGGGTTGGAAAGATCCCCTGGAGAAAGAAATGTCAGCCCACACCAGTATTCCTGCCTAGGAAATCCCATGAACAGAAGAACCTGGTGGGTCACAAAGAATAGGACATGACTGAGAAACTTTCACTTACCTGGTACAAAGCAAATACTGTCATTGTTGTTAATATTCATAGGATATTAATTACAGAAAGTTTCAAACTGATCTATAATTTATCTTCTAGCCTCAGGGGCATTTCAGGGGTTGCCCTTTGCACATAAACCCAAGGAATCATGAGAGTATACTAGAACCAAGGCTAATAAGGAGTCATCTGAGGTTACTCTTTTCCAGACTATACACTTACACATTATCATTGATTGTCTTTTTATTTAGTAACACATATACTGAGTAACACATTAGTATTTTTTTATTGAGTAACACATACACATATTCTGCTGCACTGGAAAATGGGGATCAGTCATGTACATTTGAGAAAGATGTCATGTACATCGTCAAGGTATAAAAGCTGAAAGGATTTGCAGAGCGTAAGACTTTGCTGAATTGAGGTGGTTAGTACTTAGTCTTGTCTCATGTGACCATATTCAAAGGATATCAGAAGACATACCTAGGATTCCCAAGACATTTGACTTCTTGCTGCCATTACTGATGTGTGACCACCATATATACTGTCTTAAAGTTAAGAAAACTTAGACTTGGATAAAATGTATTTTGACTGTGAATTTAAGGATGAAATAGAAGCCCATAGCATTGCTACTGTTCAAGCAGACTAGCCATTATCCTAATGTTCTGTGAATCATTTTTTGAGAATTCACATTTTCACAAACATGAAAAAATTCTTTAGAAATTCTAGATAAGGAAATTCAACAGTGCTATAATGTTTTTTAATGGTGAGAGACCATCTCAAATTGGCTCAAACCTAAAAAGAAATGCATTAGCCCACATAAAAGTCTAGAGGCAGTATGAACTTCAAGTGGAATTCCATCTGGGTTTGTCTCAGTTCTCCAATCTAAATTCCTCTTTTTTCATACTGGCTGATTTTTGTCATGGGTACAAAATAGTTTCAGTTGTTCCAGTATGATATCTTCTCATAAAACCAGCCAGAGGAAGAGTTGACTTCTCATGAGTAAAAATACCAAATGAAATTCACAGTCTTCACTGCACAGATGCCTAGATGCTGCCCAAATCTGAACAGTCACTCGTCAGAGTGGTGCTGTGCACGAATGGTTCAGGTCCAGACTTCATGTTTATCACTAAACCAAACACTGCTTACTTAGAAACAGAATTAAGTGTATTGGGTTGCTTTGTTTGTTTCAAGGGTAGGGGTGAGAGTAGAAATAATAAATAATAGCTCTGTCTTTCCTTCCCAAGTTCAGAAACAAAGGCAAAATAATACATACAGGACAGACACATGGAAAGCAAAATGTCTCCTTTGCTTACACAGACTGAGTGGACAATATGATTTGCACTGTAGCCTAATGGGCTTATTCACATTTCAGCCAAAGATCTCTGGAGACCCTCATTAAGGCAAAACCTGTGCTACTAAGGTTACCCGTGCTGCCTTGCTGAGGGGAAGAAAATCTAACAAGAAAGAAAAAGGTTGAGTTGAGAGCACTGGATTTCTCCTTCCAGCTCACAATCAGCTATTATGTTTTTCCACAGGTAAGACTGAAGGAAGAGTTGAGAGGGTTACTCCACCTGAAATCTCTCTGTATGTAAAAATAAAGCTAAGAACTAGAAAATTCTGGACTCTCCTTCCCATCAATGATAATGATTAGTGTGAGTCAAAAGGGCCCTCTCCTACAAAATCATATAGCTGGTAAATCTGAAGTCCTGTTAACAAGGGGAAAAGAGAAAAATGATTCCAGGGAGATAAGCGGCTTTGTCCATCACAGATAGTATATGAATATATCATGACAGAAAATTCCTTAAAAAAGTGACAGACACACATTTCTGTCTGCTCCCTCCACAAAGAAAATATACATACGTATAAGAAAAGAAGAGACACATTATCAAGAAATAAAACTATTCATGCAATTAAGTATGATAACAATATATTAATAATACTCATTCCTGAATAAACAAGTAGGATGGCTAAAAATAAAAATGTATCTCATCACAATATTAACTAAAATTATGACTGAAATGGCACTTACATAGCTTAAAAAAATAAAATCATTAACCCACAAGGCCAAAGAAAATGATAAAAGAAATAAAAGCACCCTAGTGAAGTCAATAAAATTTTGGAAGCATATGGGTGGAATAACAGTAACAAGAAGCTAAGTGACTTTTTGGAGAGCAGCCAGGATAAATAAGCCAGTTTATGTCATAACACTCTAGAAAGACTCAGGAATTGAAGGTATGCACTATCTCCAGAGGAAAGGATAGAGGGATGTGGGGATAAGGCATAAAACAAGAAGACTGATAGAAAATCTGAATCAAAAGTATTGTTTATAAACCCATTTTGAGGCTGTGATTAATCACAGCTGAAGTGTTGATTTGTGGAGAAACTGTGTCATAGAGCAGAGAAACAGTTGACAGCAAGTATGAGATACAGAATTGCCAAAGAAGGAATAAGTGAAAGTCTGAATGCTGAATTAGAAGAGAACCCCTCCAAACCCCATCATTACCCACACAACTATCCCAGGCTGAAGACTGTTGACAGCCCAGCCCATTGGAAATGTTGGGCATTGCTTTCTAAACACCCTTCAGTAAACACAAGCCTGTAAGCCTTGCCAAACCAGACAGAACTTCCCAAAAGAATGCTGGCAAACCATGAGATATAAATAGGTTGCCTAAGTTATTAAATATTTGCAGCTATTTTTGCTTTCTCTTCTTTTCAGATCAAGAAAAAAATGGTATATGAGATTAAGTAGAATGGTAGCATATCATGATTTAGAAAACTTAGCTGAGAAATTCCACAACTGCTCAATAGAAGACCATTACAATAAACAACTTAAGAAAGGTATATAAAAAATAACAATTCTGATAAATATCATTTTAAAAACATCTGTCCAAATTTAACAATTATTTACAAATCAAAACCAGTGAAAATGGAAATAAAATCTGATTACTTGTCAAGATAATGAATGTTTATCCTGAGACAACTGTCATAATATACTGAACAGAGATGTACATACATATAAGAAAGGAAGAGACATACCATTATCAATAAATAAAACTATTACATGCAAATAAGTATAAGATAACAATATTATACCCTAAATCATCTTTAGATAACCAAGTAGGATGGTAAAATAAAGAGTATCTCATTACACTATTAACTAAAACTATATAAATCAAAAATCTGAATGAGAACATATATGATATACATTGCAAAAACTAGAAAACTTTGTTGGAAGAAAATTATATTCAACCAAATGTAAACAAATAACAGGGCTTCCCTGGTGGCTCAGACAATAAAGAATCTACCCGCAATGCAGACCAGGGTTCAATCCCTGAGTCCAGAGGATCCACTGGAGAGGGAAATGGCTACCCACTCCAGCATTCTTGCCTGGAGAATTCCATGGACAGAGGAGCCTGGCAGGCTATAGTCCATGGGATCACAAAGCGTTGGACGCAACTGAACAACTAACACATATATACAAAGAAATGACATGTT
This sequence comes from Cervus canadensis, assembly GCF_019320065.1. Taxonomy (NCBI): domain Eukaryota; kingdom Metazoa; phylum Chordata; class Mammalia; order Artiodactyla; family Cervidae; genus Cervus; species Cervus canadensis. Next base: position 19,049,750 of record NC_057412.1, read on the forward strand.
CCTGGATAGGAGGAGACAGTCACGTATAATATTAGTTCTTTTGAAAAATAATATGAATGCTTAATAAAAACTCAAAATCAAAAGTTCTTTCTTGGACCAAAATTTCAAATGGTAAATTGTATTTGGACTATTAATTAGTAAAGAATATCTCAGAATAGTCTCAAGAGAAAAATAATTGAGGAGCTAGATTAATTAGATATTAAAATATTTGCTAATCAATCAGTAGAACAGTGTACTACAAACATCAACATATTACATTATTGAGAAGTTGGGAAAACTAAAAATCAACCCATACATCAAAATTTTTAAATATGTTTTGAATTAAAATATGCTTAGATAATGGCTTTACATGTATGGGAAAAAAATCTATTCATGTGATCACAAAATGTAACAGCTCATCCCTAAACATTTTGGCATGCACTATATATCACTATACAAAACATTAACAATATCCAAAATGCCCCAAATAAAATAAAACTGGATGGTTAGCCCATAGAGGAAGGGTGATATGAAGTGGTAGTTGATAAGTTTTGAACTATCTAAGAAAAAAAGGTATTTCCTTGCCCAAAACCAAATGAAATTATATAAAATTTTGAAATTTCTGAATTATAGCCATAAATAAAAACTCAAAGTCTTTAAAAATTTTGGAGTAAATGCAACAAAAATTGATTAAAATTTAATTATAATTCCTGGTCTACAAACTAAGCTCAGGATACAAATGTGCAAAGTCACCAGCAAGCAACTGTAAAGAATACTATTTTAGTAAGCAAATTAAAATGTTTAGCCTCAATTGTATCTCAAATGTACAATTTAAAGTCAGTGATATAATTGTTTACTGTACTAGTAAAATTAAATGATGTGTGCTTTGGCCGATAATATCAAAATTGGCATCTTCTGAAGAAGGTCAACATGTCCTTTCACAAGAGTGACACAGAAAAACACGAGCATTTCATTTTTAAAAGAATGCACTAAGAATACAGAATGCAAATCTCTGTTAATTTAAAAATGATAAAGTCACAATGAAACAATTCACCAAAATATGGAGTAATTTGGCAGTTATCATAACTGTGGAAAAGACTTCTATTATTAATTCAAATCAGGGGAACATTTACCATTTGTTTAGTATATGTTAGGCGTTATTCTAGTGCCTTAGAAAATTAAAGATTGAACAATAAATATATAGTGTTATGTCCCTAGAAGCATATGATTTGCTGTAAGACTAGAAGTGGGACAGCAGAAACAATAAAAGATAAATTTTAATTAGATGTAAGACATATTGGGAAGTAACAAAATTAATACGTATGCTGTATTATGAAATCTAAATTTTTTAAAACCCTTTTAGAAAGAACTTTGGCTTTTTATACAATGAGCCATAAACATTTCATAACCATTTTTATTCAGTAATACAATTTCTGGAAATTTAGTCTAAGGAAAAACATCCAAGGAAAAAAAAGCATAATGAATTAATTTGTTATTAAGTTAGTAAGACCTAAAGGGTATTCTTTGGAAAACTGGTTACTGGTTATTTAATAATCATTATGAAGATCATAGCAGTCAACATGAAAATTATACATACATTGTAGAGACACATACATATGTATAGAAACTTGAGATACATAGTTTTAATATTATGTTAAATATGTTTCAAAAGCATAAGCTTGGAAAAAGCCTGGAAGGAAATGACAATGTAGAGATGCATATGCCTGGATTAGGGATGATTTTCATTTATATTCAACATTTTTAGCTTGCCAAATATATAGACTTCCCCTGGGCAAACATTCTCTAAAGCTGTTGGATTCTTTAATAATTTTAACACAATTTAAAACAAAGGAGTTTTAGACCTGTCGCTAATACAAATTTTTGAACCCAAGAGTCCTACTCTTCTATTTTTATAGGAGGTCTTTTAGACTTACATCTTAACCTATTAAGCAGCTAACTGAAGGAGAACCTGGTAGCAGAGAAGAGGGTTAACACAGGGAGGACTTCCTGGCTTTGGCCAGCCCTACTCTGATGCTAAGAACCAACTTATTGGAAAAGACCCTGATGCTGGGAAAGATTGAGGGCAGGAAGAGAAGGGGTCGACAGAGAAAGAGGTGGTTGGATGGCATCACCAAGTCAATAACATGAGTTTGAGAAAACTTCAAGAGAGAGCAAAAGGCAAGGAAGCCTGGCACGCTACAGTACATGGGGTTGCAAAGAATCAGACATGACTTAGCGACTGAACAACAACAACTCTTAGTTCCTTGAAATTTGACTTTTGTCTCTCAATCCTTCAACACTGGACTTAGACTGGGGGCGCTGAATTTTATCCAAGATTACAGAATCTAAGGCAATGTGGTTTTATCCTATTACATAGGAAAGAGGAAGTGGAACACCATACTAGATGTTGTATGTAGGTGCAGAGAAAGGATCAACATTTTACCTATATTTTGCAAAACATTCATTCAAAGATTTACTATGAATAAACTGAGTACCAAATAATAGCATTAACTGCATGATGCCCAGAAACTAACTGCATGATGCCCAGAAAAAAACTGCATGGTGCCTCATCCATCTCCTGACTAATTCATTCCAAGAGTGGGCACACTCCTTTCCTTGACAACCACCCCAGCAATGCAACCAAGTGAAATGCCCAAGAAACCTCAATGGTTCACAACATATTTCTCAAAGCTGTAGGCTTTCCACCTTCAACAACCCACATGAGGCACATTTAGCACAATCTCAATTTCCCTCTCAGGAAAATCATTTTTCTACTTACTTAAGTAAACAACTGAAATTAAAGCTCAAATGACCATACTAAAAACCCAGCACTTAAGATCCTGCTTGCAGATTTAAGTGATTTTCCTTTACTGGCAAGGGCAAGAGACATGAAAGTGAAAGTGAAGTTGCTTAGTCCTGTCTGATTATTTGCGACCACATGGACTGTAGCCTACCAGGCTCCTCAGTCCATGGAATTTCCCAGGCAAGAGTACTGGAGTGGGTTGCCATTTCCTTCTCCAGGGGATCTTCCGGACCCAGGGATCAAACCTGGGTCTCCTGCATTGCAGGCAGATGCTTTTACCATCTGAGCCACCAGGAAAGCCGATAAGTTACTTGAAAAAATAAAAGTGCTCATCCCTCTTTCATGTCCAACTGTTTGCGACCCAACAGAGATCTACCTTGTTGTTTTGGGTCCATATAGTCTCAGATCACGAAGAAAATCAACTTTTAGAAAAGAGAGAGTAGTTGGTTGTCGATGGATTGGAAGTGGAAAAGATTATTTCAGATTGAGGTGACTGAGGAAAAAAGAACTCAGAGGCTTTATTCTGCTTTGCTGGTTCAGGGAACTATACTTAGTTCAGAGGGACACGGGGTTCAAATTGCCCAAGAAATGCAGCTAGAGACTCAGGCTGGTACCTGGTCACTGAAATGTAAGGGTGCTACACATTAACTTATGTTGTTTGCACTGCATAGGATAAATTGTTGTGTTGTGTAGTTGCTAAGTTGTGTCTGACTCTTTTGCGACCCCATGGACTGTGGCCTGTCAGGATCTTCTGTCCATGGGATTTCCCAACCCACTGGAGCGAGTTGCCATTTCTTTCTCCAGGGGATCTTCCTGACCCAGGGATTGAACCTGAGTCTCTGGCATTGGAAAGTGGATTCTTTACCATTGGGCCCCCAGGGATGCTCTTCCCAACTCCCTATTCATTGGAACATCCAGAGTGCAGGGCTGGAGCTATGAGGCCTTGTGAAGGGCCATTAGCTGAGCCAGGGCTGGTTCAGGAATTCAGCTTATGCCATTCTATGGATGACATTCCCTAGACCAGAGACCTGACTTGGAACATGTATGTGACCAAGTCTGAAAAAACAGGCAAGATGCAAGGGTTTCCTGGGGACTTATGGGGATGAAGTTTTCTTGGGCTCTATGGAGAATCTCCCACCACAAGGTACTTATTCCTTGGTTGTCAGGAGTGAGAATGACGGTATTGCTTCAACCAGTTTGTCACCAATTAGGAACTCTACAGCTAAAGGATAAAGTCCACACAGATGAGAGCAGAACTAGAGAGAGAAAAATAATTGGAAAAAATAATTTCGCCTGCCCCAAATTTCTTCCTGTTTCTGGACTTTAAGGTGGCTGTTACTGTTCAGTCACTAAGTCATGTCTGACTCTTTGCAACCCCATGGACCTGCAGCACCCCAGGCTTCCCTGTCCTTCACTACCTCTCAGAGTTTGCTCAAAATCATGTCTATTGAGTCAGTGATGTTATCTAACCATCTCATCCTCTGCCACCCCCTTCTCCTCTTGTCCTCAATCTTTCTCAGCATCAGGGTCTTGTCCAATCAGTCAGCTCTTCACATCAGGTGCCAAAGTATTAGAGCTTCAGCATCTGTCCTTGCAATGAATATTCAGGGTTTATTTCCTTTAGGATTGACTGGTTTGGTTTCCTTGCTGTCCAAAGGACTCTCAAAGAGTCTTTGCCAGCACCACAGTTTGAAGGCATCAGTTCTTCAGCACTCAGCCTTGTTTATGGTCCAACTCTCACACACATACATGACTACTGGAAAAACATATCTTTGACTATACAGGCCTTTGTCAGCAAAGTGATAGCTCTGCTTTTTAATACACTGTCTAGGTTTGTCATAGCTTTCCTAACAAGGAGCAAGTGTCTTTTAATTTTGTGGCTGTAGTCACCATCTGCAGTCATATTGGAGCCCAAGAAAACAAAATCTGTCACTGTTTCAGCTTTTTCTCCATCTATTTGCCATGAAGTGATGGGATAAGATGCCATGATCTTCGTTTTATGAATGAATTTAGGTACAGAAAGCAATAAGTAGAGTAAAATTCAAAACATGAAACAACCTATATGCTATGACATGCATGTATATATGCAACATAAATATAACTCATGATATACATCAGTCACAATATCATTCTGATAACTTCCAAACTTTTTCTTGATTTTAGAAACTGTTGTCATGATCTTTTCTTTGATATGCTACCTCAAGCTAAATGATGCATCTATTTAAGTCATATTTGACAAAAAGAACTTCTTCCAAAAATTTCCCATGAAATTATTATGTGACATAATCTAAATAGAGAAATATAGCTCAGTATATAGAATCTTTTCCATGTTTCTGCTAAAACTAACAAAATTATATTCAAAATATGTTTAGCTTATAATGCCCTTTGGTTTTTATATATTATGTGTCTAATTCATGAAAGCCATTTATTGGAATATAATTATTTAGCCTAGTTATATTGATTTTTATTAAGTTTCAATCTATAAATGAAAATATTATTTGAAAAGAATTCAAGACAATATGTTGAAAGAACTTTGGTGCTTATTAAATATTTTACTTTGCAATCACTTTTATGTGAACTTTCAGTGAATGTTATAGTCTTTTCATTAGAATTATTTTGCTTCAAATGTTATAACATGCTTTTATATCTGTATCTTGTTCTCTTAGATTTTTAATTTAATGTATATATTTAATCATTTTATCATGAATTAATCACAGAGCTTTAATAAAACAATTTTTTTCTTGTAAAATTAAATGAAGTAGTGAAAAATACACTACTATTCAAACTCCAATTCCTTGGGGAAAAAGTCCACTTTCCCATCTCCTAATTATTCCCCCTGCAAAATTTCTATTACAAGTGACTATTGGATGCTTCTTAAAGTTTCCAGACCACATTTACTGCTCCAGTGGCACAGACTGCCAACAGAGATACAAATACTCTTCCAATTTTCATGATGTCAATTCCAAGCAAGTTAGTATGTCATTTAATTCTCTCTAATGTGTATCTAGGGCTTCCCAGGTGGTGCTAGTGGTAAAGAACCCGCCTGTGAATGCAGGAGATGCAAGAGACACAGGTTCCATCCCTGGGTCAGGAAGATCCCCTGGAGAAGGGCCTGGCAACCCACTCCAGTTTTCTTGCCTGGAAAATCCCACGGACAGAGGAGCCTGGTGGCTACAGTCCATGGGGTTGTACAGAGTTGGACACATGTGAAGCAACTTACACATACACAGAGTGGGTATCTAATATATGATGATAAAATTCATCAAGAAAGGAATGTAATGACATGTTGTTTATATATTATATTGCCTTATCCAGAAATAATTGAATGTGATAATGTACTGCCAAATTAAAACATCCAGAAATTTTAATAAAAATTTGGCTTAAACTCCAAACTTTTTCCTTCATATTATATTGCCCCAGCTATGTAAAAATATCAGGTTTCCATTCAGATGTTTCTCATTTAAGTTATTTTTCTTGAGCACCAACAAAGAAGATCGGTAAGTTATTTCAGTAATTATATGTTTTCTCACAAGTGGAGCCATAAGTCTGAATTACAAAAATACGCACATATTAGTATATTATTTGTGAAATCCTGTTAATATTTTATATCTAGACATGATTGAATATTTTTAACATAAAATAAAGTTCTAATGGTACTTTCTAAGTTATTTTAATTTACTTTACTGATATTCTTTTAAGAAATATTTTGGGCAGTTTATATTTTTCAATTATTTTATTATGTGATGTTAGAGGTGATATTATATGAAACTGAACTGAAGACTAATGATTTTCCCCTTTGATGATTGCAAATTTTCTCAATTTGAACCGTGAGCTTAAATGAAACAAGATTAACATTCTGATGAAATATATGTATGTAGCACTTTCAATCTTTATTGACAGAAAATTTTTGAATGCTCAAAAGCCATAATAAGCTACTTGTACATTTTCTTGAAATAAATTGCTTCTTATTCAAGAAATACAAATGATTTGTTTTCTTTTATATTAATTCTTGCACATTATCTGAACTTTTCTGATTTTTTGCTCAACATCAGTTGTCCCAGGGGTAAGTTTATCATTTTATTTCATAAAATCTTTGCTATGCTCCTCCAAATTCTAAAGATCCATCTTTATAACATCTATTCTTCCATAAACTCTGACAGTCCCAATAGATTCTTAAAGTAAGAGATACCTATATTTCAAAGCAATAATAATTAACTAATTAAAAGACAATGAAAAATGTCAATTCTCCTAAAGAAAAAAAGAGCACTTTTTTCAAAATACATATTACGTGATACAGATTCATTTAGTGTTTGGAACTGCAAATATTTTGGGTCTCACTATGGGAAGAGGACTACTTATTAATTCATAATGTGACATTAGATGACAATTAACTTGGACCAACAAACTTGTAGTTTGATCTTTATCAATGGCCTCACTACTTCACTATTCTTTGTATCCATGCGTCTTTGCTATGGAGCTTTGCAGTGCCATCTCAGTCTGTTTCTGGGCTCCAAGTGACTTGCTCGGGCAACACGATATTAGTAAGTGTGATGCAGGTAGAGGTTTGAAGGAGACACAGGGAACATAGTTTCAATCCCTGGGTTGGGAAGATCCCCTGGAGGAGAAAATAGCAACCCACTCCAATATTCTTGCCCAGAAAATCCCATGGACAGAAGAACATGACAGTCTACAGTCCATAGGGTGGCAGAGTTGGACACTACCAAGGGACTGGGCACACACGTTAATGGGTATGCATTTGCTTCTGTCTTTGCCAAGAAACCATACCTAGGCTAACTTTCTGCAGGATGGTCTGTGTGTGGAACAGAGCTGAGTCACTCCAACTGGGTAAGTCAGAGTCATCCCTGAGAAATGCAACAAAGCCAGGCAAGATCAGAAAGACACCTCCTGACATGTAGCTGACAGCAGCCACATGAACATATATAGCTGAGATCATCTGAGCACATGAGATCATCTAAATCCTAGAAAAGTCACAAGCTAAATGAATTGTATTGTTGCACACCACTGCACTTTTGTGGCCACAGACACGAGTTTTATGGCTAATTTCTATTCATTAATTAATTTTACTCCTTAATGTCATTACTATTAGGGATTTAGCAACCAATGAAAACACAGTATACATTTAAAAAAAACTAGCATAACTATGCTGGTATGAATTGGCTAACCATCAGCCAAGCAGTGAGGGTCAGAGTTTAGAGCTGCTTGCGTGGGTTTTCCGTTACCTGTGTCCAAAAACAACAAAAATGATGCAATTTGTGCTTTCATCCTGGAAGTAATAGGAAAACATTGAGTGATGGCAACACTTCAAAGTCCCACAACTATAATGGCCAATAATTTGTCTATATTTTCTTCACATCTGCTTGACCCAGAAGCCAATTTTCCAATCTGAATATAAATATCTTACCATCTTCCTTTCTATTCTAAGCCAAGAATGATCACATGACTTTTAGTAACTTCGAGTAGTCATAATCACTGAGATCAACATCAAATAACATCATATGAGGCCAGGAGAAACTCCAGATAAAACTTAACTTTCATAAATTTGACAGTTACTGAATTAACGATACTGGAGGGAAGAAGTTATACCTTAAGAGACTTTAAAAAACTATTATCTAGTAAACTGAAAATCAACATTTGTTTTTCATTTCTATACCTTTTAAGAGGAAATAAATCTGACAAATATCATCGCAATTCTAAAAAATAATTTGTGAAGAACTTCACTCTGAAATATGATTTGTTTTAATGAAATGACAGCTAACTTAGTGACTTTATCATCAGAATGAGGAAAAAGTAGCTTTTAAAATGTTGCATTTAAGTAAAGCATAACACTAATTATCTTTTATCCAACTAGCAAATATTACAATAATGATAAACCTAGATGGAGAGGGTAGCAAATTGCTACTGTCAAAAGTTTTTGGAAAACAACTTATCAATAAGGATTATAAGATGTAAAAGTGTTCATTTTTTTATTGAAATAGATTGCATACATTTGTTTTACTATGAAAAACTTAGCTATGTGAATCAACAAGCTGTCATTATTTTTTTTAACTGGGTAGCTCTGGCCACGCTGACCTCACTCTGTGCAAATGCCTCAGCTCCTTGACCACTAGCTCCAGGTGGTCAGGCTGCCATCCCCTCCTCCAGGAGTTGCGAGTGGTAAAGAACACTTTGGCCAATGCAGGAGACACAAGAGCGCAGGTTTGATCCCTGGGTGGAGAAGATCCCCTAGAGGAGGGTATGGTAACCCACTCCAGTATCTTGCCTAGAGAATCCCATGGACTGAGAAGCCAGGCATGCTACAAGTCCACAGGGTCACAAACAGTTGGAGACAACAGAAGTGATTTGGCATGCTCGCATGCCACTCAGGGAAGCAGCTCTGCTTCTGCAATGGACTGACAATTGGCTAGAGCAACAGGGCCAAATGGGTTACATGTATCTCATGGATCAGCAACTCGTTTAATGGCAGCAAGGATTCTAAGAATCAGATCAGAAGCTGCAAGACGCCTTGAGACCTCAGTTTGGAACAGGCACAAGGGTTACTTCTGCCTCATTTTATTGGCAAAGGTAAAGAAAAGATAAGAAAGCCTTCCTCACTGATCAATGTAAAGAAACAGACAAAAACAATAGAATGAGAAAGACTAGTGATCTCTTCAAGAAAATTAGAAATACCAAGGGAACATTTCATGCAAAGCTGGGCACAATAAAGGACAGAAATGGTATGTATCTAACAGAAGAAATGGTATGGATCTAACAGAAGCAGAAGACATTAAGAAGAGGTGGCAAGAATACACAGAAGATATATACAAAAAAGGTCTTCATGACCTGGATAACCTCATTAGTGTGATGAATCACCTACAGCCAGACATCCCGGGATGTGAAGTCAAGTAGACCTTAGGAAGCATCAATATCAACAAAGCTACTGGAGGTGATGGAATTCCAGTTGAGCTATTTCAGATCCTAAAAGATGATGCTGTTATAGTGCTACACTCCATATGCAAGCAAATTTGGAAAACACAGCAGTGGCCACAGGACTGGAAAAGGTCGGTTTTCATTCCAATCCCAAAGAAAGGCAATGCCAAAGAGTGTTCAAACTTCCACAGATTTGCACTCATCACATGCTAGAAAAGTAATGCAGAACATTCTCCAAGCAAGGTTTCAACAGTACGTGAACCAAGAACTTTCAGATGTTCCAACTGGATTTAGAAAAGGCAGAGGGACCAGAGATCAAATTGCCAACATCCATTGGATCACTGAGAAAGCAAGAGAGTTCCAGAAAAACATCTACTTCTGCTTTATTGACCACACCAAAGCCTTTGGCTGTGTCAATCACAACAAACTGTGGAAGATTCTTCAAGACATGGGACTACCAGACCACCTGACCTGCCTCCTGAGAAATCTGTATGCACGTCAAGAAGCAACAGTTGGAACCGGACATGGAACAACAGACTGGTTCCAAATCGGGAAAGGAGTACGTCAAGGCTATATATTGTCACCCTGCTTCTTTAACTTACATGCAGAGTACATCATGTGAAATGCCAGGCTGGATGAAGCACAAGCTGGAATCCAAATTGCCAGTAGAAATATCAATAACCTCAGGTACGCAGATGACACCACCCTTATGGCAGAAAGTGAAGAAGAACTAAAGAGCCTCTTGATGAAAGTGAAAGAGGAGAGTGAAAAAGTTGGCTTAAAACTCAACATTCACATACACAAAAATAAAGTCAAAATGGATTAAAGATCTAAATGTAAGACCAGAAACTATAAAACTCCTAGAGGAGAACATAGGCAAAACACTCTCCGACATAAATCACAGCAGGATCCTCTATGACCCACCTCCCAGAATATTGGAAATAAAAGCAAAAATAAATGAATGGGACCTAATGAAACTTAAAAGCTTTTGCACAACAAAGGAAACTATAAGCAAGGTGAAAAGACAGCCCTCAGATTGGGAGAAAATAATAGCAAATGAAGAAACAGACAAAGGATTACTCTCAAAAATATACAAGCAACTCCTGAAGCTCAATTCCAGAAAAATAAATGACCCAATCAAAAAATGGGCCAAAGAACTAAACAGACATTTCTCCAAAGAAGACATACAGATGGCTAACAAACACATGAAAAGATGCTCAACATCACTCATAATTAGAGAAATGCAAATCAAAACCACAATGAGGTACCATTACACACCAGTCAGGATGGCTGCTATCCAAAAGTCTACAAGCAATAAATGCTGGAGAGGGTGTGGAGAAAAGGGAACCCTCTTACACTGTTGGTGGGAATGCAAACTAGTACAGCCGCTATGGAAAACAGTGTGGAGATTTCTTAAAAAACTGGAAATAGAACTGCCATATGACCCAGCAATCCCACTTCTGGGCATACACACTGAGGAAACCAGATCTGAAAGAGACACATGCAACCCAATGTTCATCGCAGCTCTGTTTATAATAGCCAGGACATGGAAGCAACCTAGATGCCCATCAGCAAATGAATGGATAAGGAAGCTGTGGTACATATACACCATGGAATATTACTCAGCCGTTAAAAAGAATTCATTTGAATCAGTTCTAATGAGATGGATGAAACTGGAGCCCATTATACAGAGTGAAGTAAGCCAGAAAGATAAAGAACATTATAGCATACTAACACATATATATGGAATTTAGAAAGATGGTAACGATAACCCTATATGCAAAACAGAAAAAGAGACACAGAAGTACAGAACAAACTTTTGAACTCTGTGGGAGAAGGTGAGGGTGGGATGTTTCAAAAGAACAGCATGTATATTATCTATGGTGAAAGAGATCACCAGCCCAGGTGGGATGCATGAGACAAGTGCTCGGGCCTGGTGCACTGGGAAGACCCAGAGGAATCGGGTGGAGAGGGAGGTGGGAGGGGGGATCGGGATGGGGAATACGTGTAACTCTATGGCTGATTCATATCAATGTATGACAAAACCCACTGAAATGTTGTGAAGTAATTAGCCTCCAACTAATAAAAATAAATAAATAAATAAAAAACTCAACATTCAGAAAACTAAGATCATGGCATCTGGTCCCATCACTTCACGGCAAACAGATGGGGGAACAATGGAAACAGTGACAGACTTTATTTTGGGGGGCTCCAAATCACTGCAGATAGTGACTGCAGCCACAAAATTAAAAGACGCTTACTCCTTGGAAGAAAAGCTATGACCAACTAGACAGCATATCAAAAAGCAGAGACATTACTTTGTCAACAAAGGTCCATCTAGTCAAGGCTGTGGTTTTTCCAGTAGTCATGTATGAATGTGAGAGTTGGACTATAAAGAAAGCTGAGTGCCAAAGAATTCATGCTTTTGAACTGTGGTATTGGAGAAGTCTCTTGAGAGTCCCTTGGACTGCAAGGAAATCAAACCAGTCCATCCTAAAGGCAATCAGTCCTGAATATTCACTGGAAGGGCTGATGCTGAAGCTGAAACTCCAATACTCTGGCCACCTGATGTGAAGGACTAACTCATTGGAAAAGACCCTGATGCTGGGAAAGATGGAAGGCAGTAGAAGAAGGAGACAACAGAGGATGAGATGGTTGGATGGCATCACCGACTCGGTGGATATGAGCTTGAGCTTGCTCAAGCTTGCTCACAACTGGGAGTTGGCTGTGGATAAGGAAGCCTGATATACTGCCGTCCATGAGGTCATAAAAAGTGGGACACAAGTGAGCAACTGAACTTAACTGAAGTCACAAGTTCTGATTCAAGTAGTGAGGGAACAGATTTTATTTTTTAATGGAAGAAGCTGTAAAATGACTCTGCAGATTGCGTGGGTAAGGGAAGCATGGAGAATTGTGGTCAGTTTTGCAAACTATCACATAGACTCTGACAATATCGTCCAAGCAACTATCAAAAACATGGGGACTAGAGGTGCTCTTTGCCCAAGGATGTTTATTCAGGTAAAATTAGAGGAAACACTCTTTGCAACTCTTTTGCAAAATGGTCATATACATCATGAAAATTTTTACTTTGTGGAATAATATGCTGACAGTATTAAAAATCTAAGGAATAGGTATTTGTAAAGTTGAAAAACAAAATAAAACTAAATGAAAGTAATATGATTACAGTTACATTCAACACTGAAAATACATCAAACTGTGCATAGTAACCTGTGTTTATGAAGTAAAACTATGGATCACTTTTAGTCTATATTCCTGACTTACATTCTTCTGTATATTGAGTGTGTATAGCCTCCGGGACACTGGACGCAAATTGATTACAAGAAAACATTCCCTCCACTATTCTTTTAGAAGACATTTTAAAGATGATACATGGAAAGCAACATCACATTTTCGAGTAGGGGAGGAATGTTTTTATTTCTTCCTCAAGTAAGAAGTGACCCATATGACTTGAAACCCCAAATCCATTATGAAACTGAAGCAACCAGAAAAAGCGCCGGTAGAGACACAGTGCATTATTTGTAGAAAGACAGAGACGTCCAGTAAACAAGAACCACAGCATTCACTGAACATGTAAGCAAGACTTCATTGCTGTGAGCTGGTGTTCCAAGTTCTACCTTGAGGGAGTACATCAGTAAAGACTAAGAAATTTCTGTCATCCATAACCTGGGACCTGAAGCCAAAGCACTCATCCAATCTAGTTCAAGTTACACAAATTAGTACCACAGAAAGGATCAGAGGAACAGAAAAGTAAACATTTAGCTACTCCAGTTAATAACTATAAAATTACATAGTGAGAATGGTATAACAAATCTTTATATATGCTTCATAACTTGTGTGTGTGTGTGTATATATATATAGTATATATATACATATATATATATATATAGTATATATATAGTATATAGAGACCATAATCACAATCACATTCAACAAGTTAGGGACTTTTGATGACAAAAGGCTTCCCTATCCTAGTAAAGCTGAAGCTTCACTATTGTATGTCCATTACAATGCAGAGTTGAACCCTGCTTGAGTATTTTTTTTCTTCCCTAATCTACATGTTCTTTAGATGTTTAGGATGAATTTCTTCCAAGGTTGCCTCTGGCATCAAAATTCTATGATTTGATGATTCTGCATTGAATTTGTTGTTGTTCAGTAACTCAGTCCTGTCCAACTCTTTCTGAATCCATGCATTGCAGTACACCAGGCCTCCTTGTCCATCACCAACTCGCAGAGTTTACTCAAACACATGTCCATTGAGTTGGTGATGCCATCCAAACACCTCATCCTCTGTCGTCCCCTTCTCCTCCCGCCTTCAATCTTTCCCAGCATCAGGGTCTTTTCCAATGAGTCAGTTCTTCCGATTAGGTAGCCAAAGTATTGGAGTATCAGCTTCAACATCAGTCTTTCCAATGAATATTCAGGACTGATTGCCTTTAGGATGGACTGGTTTGATTTCCTTGCAGTCCAAGGGACTCTCAAGAGACTTCTCCAACACCACAAAAGCTTGAATTCTTCAGCACTCAGCTTTCTTTATAGTCCAACTCTCACATCCATACATGACCACTGGAAAAACCACAGCCTTGACTAAGATGGACCTTTGCTGGCAAAGTAATGTCTCTGCTTTTTAATATGCCCTCTAGGTTGGTCATAACTTTTCTTTCAAGAAGCAAGCATCTTTTAATTTTGTGGCTGCAGTCACCATCTGCAGTGATTTGGAGCCCAAAAAAATAAAGTCTGACACTGTTTCCCCATCTATTTGCCATGAAGTGATGGGACCAGACGCCATGATCTCAGTTTTCTGAATGTTGAGCTTTAAGCCAACTTTTGCACTGTCCTCTTCCACTTTCATCAAGAGGCTCTTTAGTTCTTCTTCACTTTCTGCCATAAGGGTGGTGTCATCTGCATATATGAGGTTACTGATATTTCTCCCAGCAATATTGATTCCAGCTTGTGCTCTTTCCAGTCAGTGTTTCACATGATGTACTCTGCACATAAGTTAAATAAGCAGGGTGACAATATACAGCCTTAATGTATTCCTTTCCCAATTTGGAACCAGTCTGTTGTTCCATGTCCAGTTCTAACTGTTGCTACCTGACCTGCATACCGATTTCTCAAGAGGCAGGTCAGGTAGTCTGGTATTCCAATCTCTTGAAGAATTTTCCAGTTTGTGGTGATCAACACAGTCAAAGGCTTTGGCACAGTCAATAAAGTAGAAGTAGATGTTTTTCTGGAACTCTCTTGCTTTTTCAATGATCCAACAGATGTTGGAAATTTGATCTTTGGTTCCTCTGCCTTTTCTAAATCCAGCTTGAACATCTGGAAGTTCATGGTTCATGGACTGTTGAAGCCTGACTTGGAGTATTTTGAGCATTATTTTACTAGCGTGTGAAATGAGTGCAATTGTGCGGTAGTTTAAGCATTCTTTGGCATTGCCTTTCTGTGACATTGGAATGAAAACTGACTTTTCCCAGTCCTGTGGCCACTGCTGTGTTTTCCAAATTCACTCGCATATTGACTGCAGTGCTTTCACAGCATCATTTTTCAGGATTTGAAATAGCTCAACTGAAGTTTCATCACCTCCACTAGCTTTGTTTGTAGTGATGCTTCCTAAGGCCCACTTGACTTCACTTTCCAGGATGTCTGACTCTAGGTGATCACACCATCATGATTATCTGGGTCATGAAGATTTTTGTAAAGTTCTTCTGGGTATTCTTGCCACCTCTTCTTAATATCTTCTGCTTCTGTTACATCCATACCAACTCTGTCCTTTATTGTGCCCATTTCTGCATGAAAAGTTCCCTTGATATATCTAATTTTCTTGAAGAAGTCTCTAGTCTTTTCCCACTCTATGATTTTCCTCTGTTTCTTTGCCGTGATCACTGAGGAAGGCCTTCTTATCTCTCCTTGCTATTCTTTGGAATTCTACATTCAAATGGGTATATCTTTCCTTTTCTCCTTTGCCTTTTGCTTCTCTTCTTTTCTCAGCTATTTGTAAAGCCTCCTCAGACAGCCATTTTGCTTTATTGCATTTCTTTTTCTTAGGGATGGTCTTGATCCCTGTCTCCTGTACAGTGTCACGAACCTCCATCTATAGTTCATCAGGCACTCTGTCTATCAGATCTAGTCCCTTAAATCTATTTCTCACTTCCACTGTATAATCATAAGGGATTTGATTTAGTTCATACTCTAGCTGTCTAGTGGTTTTCCCTACTTTCTTCAACAAGTCTGAATTTGGCAATAAGGAGTTTATGATCTGAGCCACAGTCAGCTCCCAGTCTTGTTTTTGCTGACTCTATAGAGCTTTTCCACCTTTGCCTGCAAAAAATACAATCAATCTGATATTTCGGTGTTGAACATCTGGTGATATCGATTTATAGAGTCTTTTCTTGTGTTGTTGGAAGAGGGTGTGTGCTATGACCAGTGCATTCTCTTTGCAAAACTCTATTAACCTTTGTCCTGCTTTATTCTGTACTCCAAGGCCAAATTTGCCTATTACTCCAGGTGTTTCTTGACTTCCTACTTTTGCATTCCATTCCTCTATAATGTAGTTAAGAATATTAGAATCATACTGCTTTGTGGTAATTGGTTAAGACAACAATGGGAAACTAATATACATAATACAAAAACATAATATAGTCGTGGGTTACTGAAGTACATACATTTCTTCAACCTTTCTGCCTACATTTTCTGTTTAGCCTTTTGGAATGGACTGGACCAAATTTTGAAATCACATAGAGAAATATTTCCTCCAGAGGCAATGTATTAGAAAGAGTTGTTTACATTTTATCACCTTGAGTGTATTTTATTTGTTAGGAATAAAAAACAGTTGAGGAAGAGTGACAGAATAATAATAAAACTCTTTAGAATTCCAAGATACATAAAATAAACTAAAAATCTTCTCAGGAAATTAAAATAGCTAAGAGCAACAATACTTACAATATACACCATGATGAACAAAGGAGATATTGTAAAATTAAAAAAGAATAAAATAAGCAGAGAAAGGAGAACACTGTTTCCATTTCAGCTTTTTGTTTTAATCATATCCACTCTTATAGTAAGTTATTTTTATGAGACAGACCTATAAATATTTTATCAAATAGATGAAACACCTTTAGATGCTGAACTTTTAAAAAGGTTTTTATTTAGCTAACCTGATAAATTATAACATTTCTAAATGAAAATTTGACCAATTCATTTTTATACCACTTGAAATAAACAAGATTGAAATACTGACTTTTTCTTATAGCAACAATTTTCGTGATTGTTTTATATGTTCCAAGGAGGAATATTTTACTTGCTATGAAATGCTTACTTAAGAAGAAGACTAACATAATCTTTTTTTAAAAAAAGTGTTTAGAAGAACACCAAATCTAAAGTTTATCAATCAGGTAAAGAACAAAATATGAATAGGAAAAAAATCTTAAAATTTATTTGGTAAATTTTAATCATCACTCTATCCTACCAGTTATATAGGATTCAAAGAAGAGGAAAACTATACTCTGATAATACAGTAGAAATAGAACAAAGCCATTTGTAAAAGTTCAAGTTCAATTTCTAATCTTCACCACAAAATATCCAATTCAAAACCCTGCACATTTAAGAACATAATTATTTTTCTCACCAAACCCTTTTTTATTATTATTATTTTACAGATTTTTCTTACAGGCTATGAGTCAGTATATCAGGTTCCCAAATAGCCACTGAAATCAGAAGCAGTGCTAAAATATTCAATTCCATTTAGTCTTTAAAATATATTGTACTTCTTACTTTTAATAGCAACCTACAAAATTTTCAATTCTTAGTTAATAAATTACATGTAAATTAAGCTGTGATCATACAATTCATGTTAGCAGTTTATACCTCTTATGAATTTCATAGATCACAGCACGAATACATTTACATTGTCATTTAATCAATTCAAAACTAAAAACATATGTTATCCTGTTGATAAGTCAGATAGTATGACTATCTTTAGTAAAAACATTCTTAAGTGTTTTATCATAAGCCAAAAATTCAACTTGGCCTATAATGGAAATTTTAATCTACAATCTTCCTTGGAATATTGAAACACTGTATTATTTTTTTTTTGAGGAGAAAGTATTTATATTTTAATTCCCCAGGATCTGCAAATTAGCCGGAAACATCAATCCATAAAAAAACCAAATGGTTCTGAGAAAAAGTCACATACATTTTGCCTTTCTTTTAAATTTGCAACTCAAATATGTCTAGAGACTGATGTGTCCTTGTCATCCAGCCAGGTTATGCTGACTCAAGATAAGAATAGATGAGCTGTACTTCTGTTGGCCCAGCTGAGCTTGCTTTATGAACCCAGAACTTTGGAGTGTAGAGAGTTTGAAGACAAGAGGAGGAGTCATAAAAACTGTGTTGTGCACCGTGATTCAGAGACCCCAAGTCACCACTGGTCATCACAGTCATTTCCCAGCCTGAATCTCAGGGAGGAAACAGTGCTGCCAACTTTTCTGACTCTTCCTTCCCAGCTTGGATGGGGAGTGAGGGAAGGATTACGGTCTGGATGGACTTCAGAGAATTTTGGAATTCTTGTTATATTCTTAAATATCTTTTCAGGAGGAAAAATGCCACAACTTTAAATATCAAATGTGTATCATTCTTTATTCTATTCTAATTTATGTGATAATTAATCTATAGGAAAGAAGTAGCATTCTTCCAGAATTTAGAAATGGGATGATAATGTTAAGAATTGACGTGCTTTGTAGAAATGATCCAAAGAAATAGCTGGGGGGTTCAGGATGGGGAACACATGTAAAGCCATGGCTGATTCATGTCAATGTATGGCAAAAACCACTACAGTATTATAAAGTAATTAGCCTCCAACTAATAAAAATAATTGGGAAAAAAAAAACATAAAAAAAAAGATGCTATGGGAAACCCAAACAAACTTTTTGGTTAAGGCAATATAAAAAAGAACCTAGCCCAGAGCCTGGAATATTGCAGGTGCCTAACTAATTATAACTATTATTATCAAGTATTATTTCATCTAGACCATGTGAAGTCTGATCTAGAGACTGTCTCTCATGTGAGTGGAATTATAACCTCCATGAAACTCTCTCCCTTACGTAGAGTGGAATAAACCATGAAACACTGTATTCTATTTATAGGATTAGGCAAAAGTTTCATCTGGATTTTTCTGTAAGATTATACG
This sequence comes from Cervus canadensis, assembly GCF_019320065.1. Classification (NCBI taxonomy): domain Eukaryota; kingdom Metazoa; phylum Chordata; class Mammalia; order Artiodactyla; family Cervidae; genus Cervus; species Cervus canadensis. The sequence goes on from NC_057412.1 coordinate 19,068,661, forward strand.
GAAAAATTGAAACAATCTTTTTGGCTAACCCAGTCATTTCTGTACAAATCAGGTCTTCTTACTTACGTATGTTTACATCAAGCCCAGGTGAAAGAAGGAATATGTAAAAGAGAAGGATAACAACACAAGGTGAGAGGAGGGTCTGATTGCTGAAAATCTTTGACATCATATGCAATATGTGCACGTTTGTTCCTGCAGGCACTAGGAAGCCATTGAAAGGTTTTATGTAGGGGAATAGCATGACATATTTGTTTCACTTACAAGTAAGAAAGTATTACAGAATTATACTCATTGAAAAATAGGGCTTCCCTAGGGATTCAGTGGTAAAGGATCCACCTGCCAATCAGGAGACTCAGGTTTCACCCGTGGGTTGAGAAGAGCCCCTAGAAAAGGAAATGGCAACCCACTCCAGTATTTTTGCCTGGGAAATGTAATGGACAGAAGAGTCTGGTGGGCCGTGAAGTCCATGGGGTCCCAAAGAGTCAGACATGACTTAGCGACTAAACAACAGCATAGCATAACATATTTAAAATCTAGTAAACTCACTCTGGAAGCAGTAAGGGTGGTAGAATAATGAAGAAAAGAAGAATGAACTTCAATCAGGAAAAAGGTTATCTGAGGTATGAGGAAATTTTAAACTATGACAGCAGTAAGCAATTGTAAAAGGATTACAGATTCATGCTGGGAGTTATGAGAGAAATGGACAATTCACTCTTTCTGACTTAGTGGCTAGTTGGAAATGTTCACTGACATAAAAAGTACAAAAGTCAAAAGTAATGTCAGGATGATGGGTGGAGACAAAGAGTTCAGTTTGGCAAAGCAATTGCCTATGCCTGTAAGGAGTCAGCTAGAAGTGTCCAGTAAGTTGAAACTTAGTAGTATAGAAGCTGAAGATAGAAACATAGATTTTGTGATTATAGATGATCGATCATCCCATTAGAAAGAAGGATGATGGTTAGGATGGTTGTATAATTGAGAACATGTCAAAAACAATAGCCTGAATGACAGAAATTCTTGGAGAGTGGGGAAAAAAGACTCCAACAGAAGAGTCTGAGAAGGAATAGTTAGAAAGGTCAGAAGAGAAATGGGACAGAGTGACATTTTATAACCCAAGGAAGAAGGAAGTGTCCAGAGGAGAAGAGTGGTGAGTAATACCAAATACAGAGATGTCAGTATGATGAGGATTTAATGGAATTCATTGAGTCAATTCTCCTTATTTTAATAACATAAAGCCTTCTGCTATTTTAAGTCTCTTGCCAGTTATTCAAGCAGAAATAATTTTATTTCTGTTTCAAAGGATAGAAGCATATTAGCCCCATTGTGAAGTCCATTTTGACTAATCATTATGCTCTTTCTCCAGCTTTTTTGACAATCTTTAGCAGAAACGGAGATCCTGGGCAGTATTTTTTAGTGCATATACACAAAATAAAAGCAAATACAAGCAAATGCATTTGTATATGTATAAACAAAATATTTACCTTCCACATATTAGGCATTCATAGAATATCCAAATGTGCTTTATGACCTTGCTTCTCTTACAGTTTTTTTTTCCTCTAGTTAGAGATGCTTATGTGACCATCTTACTTGTCTCCTGAGAAACCTGTATGCGAGTCAAGAAGCAACAGTTAAAACCCTGTATGGAACAACTGATTGGTTCTAAATTGAAAAAGGAGTACAACAGGGCTATCTGCTGTCACCCTGTTTGTTTAATCTATATGCTGAGCACATCATGAGAAATGCCATGCTGGATGAATTACAAGCTGGTTCAAGACAGGTGGGAGAAACTTCAACAACCTCAGATATGTGGATGATACCACTCTAATGGCAGAAAGCAAAGAGGAACTAAACAGCCTCTTGATGAGGGTGAAGGAAAAGAGTGAAAGAGCTGGCTTAAACTAAATATTAAAAGAAAGTAAAATCATGGCATCTGGCCCCATTACTTCATGGCAAATTGAGGGGGAAAAAGTAGAAGTAGCGACAGATTTTCTCTTCTTGGGCTCTAAAATCCCTGTGGATGATGACTGCAACCATGAAATCAGAAGACGTTTGCTTTCTTGGCAGGAAAGCAATGACAAACCTAGACAATGTGTTGAAAAGCAGAGACATTACTCTGCCAACAAAGGCCCATATAGTCAAGGCTGTGGTCTTCCCAGTGGTCACATACAGTTGTGAGAGCTGGACTATAAAGAAGGCAGAGCACCAAAGAATTGATGCCTTCAAATTGTGGTACTGGAGAAGACTCCTGAGAGTCCCTTGGACAGCAAGGAGGTCAAACCAGTCAATCTTAAGTGAAATCAACCCTGAATACGAGCTGGAAGGACTGATGCTGAAACTCTAGTATTTTGGTCACCTGATACGAGGAGCTGACTCATTGGAAAAGTCTCAGATGCTGGGAAAGATTGAGGGCAGAAGGAGAAGAGGGCATCAGAGGATTAGATGGCTGGATGGCATTACCAATGCAATGGACATGAACTTGGGGCAGACTTTGGGAGATGGTGAGGGACAGGGAGGCCATGGCATGCTGAAGTCCATGGGGTCCCAAAGAGTCAGACATGACTGGACGTCTGGACCATCGAACAACCACCACCACCTAAGCATCAGCAATGAGTGAAAGGTACAGGGCAACTGAGGTGAAGCCTTCCATGGGCTCTCTGAGACTCCTCCAGCTGAACTGACATGGAAAGTAAAGTGATCAGTCTTAACACTGGGAATTAAAAACAGAAGCCCAACAGTAAAGGCAGGAGCAGAAAGAGAGGACATAAAGAAGAAGGGAAACAGGTCACTAAGCTCATGCTAGTCAGAGACAGAAATGCCAGGTAACACTAAGGCTCAGGGCAAGTTGGAGAAGGAATCAGGATGCCTAATATATTTCTGAGAAGATGTCATTTCTAGGTAAAAATTCTTTTTTTTTTTTATTATTTTTTTTTAATTATTATTTTTTTTTCCAGTGGGTTTTGTCATACATTGATATGAATCAGCCATGGATTTACATGTATTCCCAATCCCGATCCCCCCTCCCACCTCCCTCTCCACCCGATTCCTCTGGGTCTTCCCAGTGCACCAGGCCGGAGCACTTGTCTCATGCATCCCACCTGGGCTGGTGACCTGTTTCACCATAGATAGTATACATGCTGTTCTTTTGAAATATCCCACCCTCACATTCTCCCACAAAGTTCAAAAGTCTGTTCTGTATTTCTGTGTCTCTTTTTCTGTTTTGCATATAGGGGTTATCGTTATCACCTTTCTAAATTCCATATATATGTGTTAGTATGCTGTAATGTTCTTTATCTTTCTGGCTTACTTCACTCTGTATAATGGGCTCCAGCTTCATCCATCTCATTAGGACTGGTTCAAATGAATTCTTTTTAATGGCTGAGTAATATTCCATGGTGTATATGTACCACAGCTTCCTTATCCATTCATCTGCTGATGGGCATCTAGGTTGCTTCCATGTCCTGGCTATTATAAACAGTGCTGCGATGAACATTGGGGTGCACGTGTCTCTTTCAGATCTGGTTTCCTCAGTGTGTATGCCCAGAAGTGGGATTGCTGGGTCATATGTAAAAATTCTTATAAGCATCTCATTTCTACTTTTAGATAACTTGAATGAATCTGTTCTTTTTAACCAAACCTTAAACATAAAAGCTGGAAAAGAATTTTCAGCTCAGAAAGCAAACAAGTGAACAAACAAAATAATCGAGGAAAACATTCTGGAGAATGTAATATTTGAACTAAGCTGGTCCATCAGACAAATGGGTTGTGCCAATATGTGTGTCTTTCAGCTCAGAGAATGATAGTCATGAAATCAGGTCTGAGGTCTTCAATGAACAGTATTTTGCATTTACGGCCTTGAGAAATATCTCCACATTGAATAAAGAACATGGAAGCAAGAGAAATTGCCACCAAAAGTCCACTCCAGAACGGCTCAACATAAAAATATGTGATTTGATTACAAAGAGAATTTAAGAAACTGCTAACAAAGATGTCTCCCTATATTTCTTCAGTTCTGGAGTTAACCAACCATCTTTATATAGGTGCCCCAACATCCATCTGAATTTTATTGTAAGAAACATTTTATTGCCCTGAACACCAAAGAATAAGCAATTACAGTGGCCTCCAAATCTTTTAAAATATGTATTTTACTAATATATTCTTGTATCCCAGATTTTAAGACCAACCAAATAAAAGTGAAACTTTAGTCTTACTACACCAACTTAATTTCTTGAATTTCATGTTTCTTGTTCATATGCAACTACTGAAAAGATTTCAAAAGTTAAGCAAATGAACTTCATATATGGGAATACTTATAGTGATACTATTTCAAGTTCCTGATTGGTGATGGTGTTACTATTGGCAGCAAAGAAAATATCTCACAATATACAAAAGTGTCTTACTCTTCCTCATGATTCCTTGGCCAACAATCGCATCCCCAAATATCACGGCATAGGGGAGAAGTGGTGTTGGCTTAATTTAGATTTGATTTATGTACTACATCATCAGGAACAGACAAACCTGCATAATAAACAGCATATGTTGGCCTCAACCAAGCATGTGGATTCTGTTATATTAAAAGCAAATGTTCAAGTAACAAAATTAATATTAATGTGTTTTGCAAAATCAAAGTCAGGAGCTACTTTTGGAGGAGCTGAATAATTACAGACCCTACTGTAGGCCAAATCTCACTTATTGTACATAATAAAAGAGACTGGGTGGTCTCCAGTATTGAATCCCACAGGTCTAGTACTCAAAACCAAGTTTCTTTTATTCCTCATATAGAAAGTTTCTCTGTGAGAAAAATGCTTTATAAAAATGATAATTATAGTTTTTGACAAGAAAAATGGAATTATCTAGAAGATAATCACCACCATTGCAAAATTCTCCCAAGTCATATTCACAGTTATTCTGTGTTCTAGTTGCTCCACTTCATTTTGGAATCCTCAACTACAAAGACCATAATAAGCAATAAAGGGAAGAAATTCCTTTAAGGATAAGGGGCAGGGCAATTGATCTCCATCTTGCTCTAAACTTTGCTACTGGTGCTACATCTATAATCACTTAAAACTCATACAATTAAACACTGAATGTTTAAAAATTATTCTATAAGAACCCCAGGAGGCCAGTTTTCCTGACATCCCATATTCTGATCTCACTTTTGATTTCTGGAATCACATTTACCCATATATTCTTATACCATATGTATACTTTTACATATTTACTGCCCCTCTTCTTGGGTCTGTCTTTCTATTTCTCATTGCGTCCACTATGACAAATGATAGTTGTCAAGGCTCCACTCTCCTCACAGATGGAACATGCAAGTGTTTTTACTTTGAATTACACAACTCCTTCCTACACAGGCTTGCAGCCAACCTGCTTAGAACCAAGTGTTCCACTGTCGATATTTCTTTGAAACAGTCAGCAATAAATCTGTCCATTTCATATTAATGTGTACTCATATCTTTAAAAATCAGAATGAATCGCCTTGGGGTTCTGTTGCTTTATCTGAGAATTTTTTAAACATATATTGCAGCTTTCCCTGTCACTAAACTTCAAATCTCAATGAGTCAAATCTCATCTCAGCGAGTCCAAGTTCTATACATCTGACCTCGTCATGTAAGCATGAAGGGTAGGAGAAAAGCAAACTGAGAAAGTACTGAAAGGCTCCTATGTTTAGTTGTTTATAAAGAAATGAAAAAGAGGTCACTAGCCTAAAAGGCATTGTTATTTTTAATCATCCCATAATAGTGAACAATTTTTTTTTTCAAATGTGATTTTCTCAAGATTCTAAAAATCTGAAACATGTCTGCTGCTGAGGCTTAGTGTCAAAAGTCACTATTGAAAATGATGCCACTCAGTTTTTAAAACAACATTTTCTCAAATATTAAAAATGTGCTGTCTTTAAAATAATTCCTAAGAATAAAGAAAAGCGTGGGGAAATAAAGATAGACTATGATCTTTTACCCAGACATACCTATTCTCAGTTTCTCATACACTTTTACAATATGTATATGTGCAGGCATATGTATTGTCAACAGATAGATTGAGGGCATATTAACATTTTATTTGAGGGAAAATTGATTGGAATTCAGCAGCATCCCATCTAGCAGCTAAGGAAGGAATTCTGAGGAGCTGTACAAAATGAAAGACAAAAAGACGAGGGAACGAGGAAGTTATATCAGGCAAAAAAGCAAGTTGGTTATTGCAAAGTTACTTTGCTTTGCAGGATGGCAGGAGTCTATCAGCCAAAGCAAAGTACTGATTAAGCAATCCCTGATCCATGGTTTAAGATTCCATTTCTAGGAGAGCAAAACTGTAATTAGTTTGGGGGCGGAAGGTTTAGCAAACACAACTGTTGTATGTCTGTTACAGAAAAAAGATCATATAGTTGCATAACCAACTTTTTACACCTGCCAGCAAGCATATCATGAGACTTTCTCACCACTAATAAGTGCATCTTTACATCATTTCTAGTGGCTACACACTAATCCATTTATGCCTGTTGCACAACATTTAAATCGGAAATTAGGATGTTTCTAACTTGTCCCTATTGAAGACAATGTCTTAACGATTATAATTGAAAATATATCTTGGTACAAAAATATCAATATCTCCTTAAGATATATTTTTAGAAATAAAGTAGCTGAGTCAAACAGCAAACACATTTTAAAATCTGAACCATGGTGTCCAGGTGCCTTCCAAACTGCAATAGATGGATGTGATGCATTCCCCTACCTTACATTAGTTTTTCAGAGGCAACACACATACTTTGTAAGTCCTAGGACATATGCTGGTGCAAGACAAGGAGCTATGGAAGGAATAAAACATGGTTCCAGCCAAGTTCTCCCAGAGCTCATAGCTTAGTAATGGGATATAAACATAATTTAAATGCAATGTTATATTTGACAGAGTTTGAGCAGTAATGTTTAATCCTCCTTAATCAAGGAGGATAAATAGCATACATTAAACATGAGCTGGGTGCTTTTGCCTATTACCTCATTTTCTACAACAAACATTATGAGATGGGTCTTCTTTTCTTCATTCTATTAATACACAGGAAAAAATCTGAGACCTAGAGAACGGCAGTAATTTTTAATGGTTTGGCTGCTCTAGTCTCAGCTCCATAATCTTCTAGGTTTGTGATTCTGGGTATGTGAACTTCTCTAAGATTTGCTTTTCTTTTCTGAAACGTGAGAATAAAATGAAGTTCAGGACTGTAAAGGAATGAATTAAATGTGAGTTCTTGGGACATGTTTAGCATGGTGCTTCCTTGGTGGCTCAGATGGTAAGCAATCTGCTTGCAATGCAGGAGACCCAGGTTTGATCTCTGGGTTGGGAAGACCCCCTGGAGAAGGAAATAGCAACTCACTCCAGTACTCTTGCCTAGAGAATCCCACGGACAGAGGAGCCTGGCAGGCTACAGTCCGTGTGGTCACAAAGACTCAGACACGACTGAGTGACCAACACACACACTTTAGCAGACAGCAATCACTGGATAGATATCATTACTCTAGCATCACCACTGCCTCTACCAATATCTGTATCACAGAACAGTGAGCATGGCCACTCTGCTTATAATCCTTGTCTTAATCAGAAAGACTTCTTCAGTGTTCAACCTAAATGTCCTCAGCACCCTTCAGTGACACCTGGCAACATAAAAAAAAAATAAAATACTGAGTAACTAAAATATCTCTAAGATATTCTTCCCACTTATTATTTACTGGTTCTTTAGTTATTTTTATGAAAAATCTGCCATCTCTTAAGGATGTATCACAGTCCTGCACTTGGTTTTGACCATGTGAAGATGTTATTATAAATTCAGTTTCTAAAACAATTTAAAATACATTTTAAAAAAATATTCTAGCAGCCAGAGCAATTACCTCATGGCATTATCTAAAAGCAGGAAGAACAGACTGCAGGTGATTCAAATAAGTTACAGGTATAGAATTCCAAGGTAAGAAAACATCTTTCAGCTACTTCAATTTTAGCATTTCTCATTTATGTAAGATACATAAAAATTCATAAGTGATATACTCTGAGCCTCTCAAGTAATCTATTAAACCAGATCGTCTTTTCCATTAATTGTTCCAGAAACTGCTCACAGTCGAAGGCATAACTGGCTTTTGATTCTCTTATTTGAATTTTTATAGTGTTTCTAAATAGAAGTCAGCAAGTCACTTTTGCTTATTTCTGTTAAACAGAAAGATTGTGTTGAGACAGACACAGAGAGAAAAGTTTTTAATCTGTCTTTATGCTTCTAATATTCATTTTGATCAATTAACAGGCTCTATTTGGGTTTTGAAGCATGAATAAAATAGCCCTCAAAGTGAAACTATCTCAAGCATTTAACCAAAAACACAGAGATATTCCTCATTAAATAAGTAAAGATGCAGATGAATTATTTGCCTAAAAATGCTCAAGTAACAGCAATGATGAATGTAAAAAGGGTTAATATCAGTATCTTGAAATTTTACTATACTTGGCATCCACCTGCTTTGCTCTTTATCACTTACCTAAAATCAGCTCCACAGGGTGTTTCTTTAGTAGATTCACTAATTGTTGATATCAGTTGCTTTAATTTCAAGTTTTAGGGTAAAAAGTACTGGTGGAATATTTGTCCCAAATTCCAATATAATTTTGCTTTTGTTTTCAGTGGCTTAAAAACTGTGGATCACTAACCCTTAATTATTACTATAGCAAAGAAATTCATTTAAATCATCTCAACAAAGGATTACTCTTAATGCAGTATTATTACACTGAGAATTTGTGGGATGTCATGAAAAGGAAAAAAGCATTCCACCATACTAGGAAATGCATACACATGACTTACAATTAATGTAATTCATGTAATAAAAAATATTGCTTTCATCTGTTACAAAAATCTTTATTAGCATGGATATTGGATTTATAAAGCCATTAATAAATTCAAATTGCTAAACAGCAATACAAACCTACTCCTAAAAATGAATGATACTCACTTTTCTTTTTCCTACTTGAAGTATGCTTTAGAAAGTCTCTCTGGCCAGAAGAGAACCATATTATCCAATTGTAGTGAACATTTTTTTCTTATAAATGGAACATCAACCTTGCATATGCAGTGTCAAAGAATTTACTAGTGAATGCATTTGAAGGCCAGAGAGCTTCAACTCAACAGAAAAAAAGAAAGATTTGTTTTCTCTAAGTGTCATATAGCCCTTCAATGACTTCAAAGTCAGACCCATTTCCAGTCCTCTAAGACATAAAATGCAGTACTCATGTCAAGTGAATTTTCTAGTGGGTTATTTATTTCCATCTGTCTTATATTTATGGGCGGGTCAAGCACAAGATCTGAGCCTGCTTGAGAGGCAGATGAAAGACAGACTACTCTAAAGAAAGCATCAACATTAAACAAGAAAATAAGAGTCAACATAAGCAAATTAAACTAAAAAGCTTGGGGGGATGTCTACCGTTTAGGCAATTTCATGTGCAAATTTTAATTTGCAAGTATGGAAATTTAGCCATCTCCACTGTATACAATATAGTTAGAAATAATCATTTATGTAAACAAAACTGATGGATGTGTATTTCCTAAGTAGCATGATGCAGTTTTATCTGTTGAAATCTTCTTTGTTCCTATAACACTGTTTCAGTTTCCCAAGTTCTGCTTCAATGAATACTATCCATTTTTAGCACTCTTATTTACCTTTCCTATGAAGTTTCATGTTTCATTAAGGTTTATGAACCTTATTTTCTGCCAATAATTAAGCAGAAAAATAAATATTCTGGTGGTGTGTTGGATAGAGGTTCTTGACTCATCGCACATTAAAACTGTGCCTAATTTATGCTGGTGTTAACTGCAGATTTATGGTCTTTGAACTTTTTAAATAAGTGAATGCTTTATTTCTCTAATGTAAACACTGTTGTTTGTTCAGATTTCTATAAAATATTTAACAAGTTACTCTGATGTCCTCAGGTAAAAGTAACTTAAAAATGAGATCAGACTAATTGAATCAGATGCTACGTAGCTTTCCATGCTAAGATGCCTTGTGCTAAGTCACTGACTCTTTGATTCTGACTCTTTGTGACCCCATGGATTGTAGCCCTCCAGGCCCTCTGTCGATGGGATTTTCCAGGCAAGATTGCTGGCGTGGGTTGCCATTCCCTTTTCCAGGGGATGTGCCCAATCCAAGGTTGAACTGACATCTCTTTATGTCTCCTGCATTGGCAGGTGGGTTCTTTACCAATAGCACCACCTGGGAATTTTAAGCAGTTTTCTTCCTGTCCATAATTATAGATAAAAACCAGTATTATTTACTAAAAAGAAAATACGTACAACTTTAATCAGTCTTTTGAGATGGTCAAAATGTTAACAATGTAATGTGATTAGAATCAGATTACTTACCTCTCACAATTTCGGAACAATTTTGGGGGCATGAGAGTCAGTTTCAGGGGAGCAGAATTTGCAAAAAGGACTTCTCAGCACTCTCCTAGGTGAGCCTATATTAAGTAGTCTTTATTGTGAGCAGCTTTGGTTTCTTATTTAAGTGGTTCACTCCAATCTTTACTGAAAAATAATAATAACCCACCTGAGCTTTTTCAATTGGTAAACCTTTTATAAATTTGATCTTAAAAAATCATTAACTCCAAATCTCAATGGCTTAGCACAACAATATATGTCACTTCTTGCCTATATGCATGAACAAAGGTTTCTCCTCTGCATAGGTTGTTAAGACCTGGACTAACAAGAGACTTTACTGTCTCGTAATGCTGCGCCTTGTGATGCTTCAGCATTGGCCACAGCAAAGGAAGACAGAGCGTAGAAACCCAAGCTGCTCTTAAGAGAAGTACTTCATCTCTGTGTACAGTTCATTGGCAAGTTATGTCCCCAACATAAACTTCAAGGGATATTAGGAAATTGTCAAGCAAAGGGGAAAGAGTCAACTACGGTGAAGTCTAGTAATCTCTATCATCTTCTGTTCACTAATTATTCAGTTTCTTCTTCTTGCCACATATAATACATATCCAGTAACTCGTATGGAGACAGGCTGAATCTCAGTCAGTCAACGCCAGAATCTCAAAGTCCAGTATGTCCAAGGAAAGTTCAATAGTCCTTACCAAGCCCAGATGTGGCTTCTCTTGGTCTGGAGACTTATGAATTTAGAAGCCAAATTTCCTGTCCCTGTATACACACACTCACTCTCTCTCTCTCTCTCTCTCAATTTCTTTCCCTCCTTCTCTCTCAATAAACAAAGGCATGGCAGGACCAGAATAATTACAATAATATACTCACTTTTAGAAAGAAGACAATTTCTGCTGGCTCAGATGGTAAAGAATCTGCCTGCAATGCAAGAGACCGGGGTTCAATCCCTGGGTCGGGAAGATCCCCTGGAGAAAGAAATGGCAACCCACTCCAGTATTCTTGCCTGGAAAATCCCATGGACAGAAGAGCCTGGCAGGCTACAGTTCATGGGGTCACAAAGAGTCAGACACGACTGAGTGATTAGCACACAAACACACACTACCAACACACACACAATTAGGCATAATCAGCAGCTCATAAACCCCAAAGTACTGCCGAGCACACTCAGAGAAGATTCCCTACCTGTGTGTGTCTTCAACATCCACCCTTTGGCAGTTCTTTTTCTCCCCATTGCCTTCTTTGATTGCACCTGGAAATAAGTCTCAGGGCTGTATAGCAGCCTCCTCAGGCTCCTTATTCACTTAGGCTTCTGAGCACAAAGGCCATTTTCAGCTTCTACAGTCAAAGGCCCCTTCAGTCCAGGTTTGTGGTTTCTTTGGCAGTACACTTCTCTCAAATACTTAAGAGGCTTCTTCTCTATTTGTTTCCAGTCGGCTCCACAGGCCAGTAACCACACCCATGCTTTTAAATACCTAGTTCTCAAATCTCCAGTAGCCCTTTGTTTTCTTCACTGCCTGTCTTTTTCTCTCAATTTGATGGTGGCTCTCTGAAGTTGATCTGTAATAACAGGTGAGAAGACCTCATTTAACATTTTTAACACTTCCTCTGCCCGGGTGCATGTGTGCTCAGTCATGTCTGACTGTGACCCCATGGACTGCAGACCACGAGGCTCCTCTGTCCTGGAATTTCCCAGGCAAGAATACTGGAGTGAGTGGCCATTTCCTCCTCCAGGGCATCTTCCTGACCTAGGGATCAAACCTGAGACTCCTGTGTCTCCTGCATTGGCAGGCAGATTATTTACTGCTGCACCACCTGGGAAGCCATCAGTACTGTAATCAAATTAAAGTTTTTGTCGAATATTTGTTACTTAAAGCCTCTGTAAAATTTATTTGAGTAGAGTTCGGGTCTAGAAGCAGTTGACTTTTCCAATACTATGGGACTCCCCATTTCTAGACCCTCTTTATATCTTCATTTCTGCTTCTGAACCAGTCAGTTCTTTCCTGGGTTCATCTTTTATTTCTGAAATAACTTTCCAAGCACAGCAAATAGCAGTTAGCATACAGTGCTGCAGTTCCCTTTTCTACCTCTTACCTAGGAACAAACAGTTACGTAGGCATATGATCTGCCTCTCAAGCTGTGACATGCAAGAGCTTCACCAAATGTTTTACTGCCACATAACATGCATTTTCTTCTCTGTCTCCTCCAGCCTCATTTTTCTCACTGCCTGTCCTGTACATATCAATTTTTTGTTATAGTACAGTCTTCATTTCTAAAGCTAACTTCTGTGTTAGTGAGAACAGCTGAGGTGAAACTGTGGTAGCACATTAACTGCAGAATCCAATCTGTCATAACACAGGTTAATTTCTTGTTCACAGGAAGTGTATATGTTACAAGAAAACTCTCCTCCATAGAGTCACTCGAGGAACCAGGCTGTCTGTGGTCCATCTGTCTTTCCCCTGGCCATCTCAATCTGCAGCTCTCAAGGCTGCCAAGTCAGGAGGAACTTACAATCACACTTAAACACCTCAGACTTGAAGTGACGCACACCAGTACTCTCCTGGCAAGAGAGGCTGGGAAATCTCTGAATGTGTTTAGGAAGAAGAGTAGGACTGAATATTGTGGGGATTAGTCACTTCTAGCTTCCGGAACTTTTAATGTTAAGATAAACATGGAAACATACGTAAGTCATAGTAATGTTATTTGATCACTTTGATGGAGAAATAGTTGTCAAATAAAATAATTGGATCATATAATAAATGTAAATGGAAAGTAGGAACTTGATCTATTTCTTCAATTTTGAAAACACCTATTGACTAGTATGAGCTTCCCTGGTGGTTCAGGGGTAAAAAACCTGCCTGCCAATGCTGGTAACACAGATCTGATCCCTGGGTTGGGAAGATCCCCAGGAAAAGGAAATGACAACCACTTCAGTTTTCTTGCCTGAGAAATCCCATGGACAGAGTAGTCTGGTGGGCTACAGTCCACGGGGTTACAAGAGTTGGACACAACTTAGTGATTAAGCAACAACAACAGATTGACTAATATGCTATACAAGAGAGATGTGTGTGAGTGCTAAGTCGCTTCAGTCTTGTCTGACTCTTTGCAACTCTATGGACTGTTGCCCACCAGGCTCCTCTGTCCATAGGATTCTCCAGGCAAGAATACTAAAGTGGGTTGCCACGCCCTCCTCCAGGGAATCTTTGCAACCCAGGGATTGAACCAGTATCTATGCCATCTCCTGCATCAACAGGTAGATTCTTTACCACTAGCACCACCTGAGAAGCCATACAAGAAAAATATATGACAATATATACTTTTTTTTCCCAATTATTTTTATTAGTTGGAGGCTAATTACTTTACAATATTGTAGTGGTTTTTGCCATACATTGACATGAATCAGCGATGGATTTACACGTGTTCCCCATCCTGAACCCCCCTCCCACCTGACTATATTTACTTTTTTTTTTTAAAGTCCCTCAGAATTAGTGATACCACATGGAAAACAAATGTTTGAAGAAAGCTAAGACACTATCAGGAAACAGTAAGAAGTGGGGCAGGAAACACAAAGGAAAAGAGATGAGTAGATAAGAGAAAAGTAAAAGTAAAGCCACATAAAAACATCCAGGAAAGATTTAAAATGCTACAGAACATAAGGTATTGTTTTTTTTTTAAGATAAGTAAGGAGTTCACGTAAGGTATTTCCTTACAACTTCAAAGCTTTATCATAGTTAGGACATCAAGGTTGAATACAAATAGAAGTATTCTAAGTGATTCTCAGAAATGGATATTCCTTAACATCCAGGTCAAGAATGAGAGCTCTAAGCATTTTGATGAGAAAATGATGACCCAGATAATAAATTATTCCATCCACCATTCATAATAAACAGGATGGTATTAGCCCTTCTAAGTCAAAGGACACTATATTCATCATTCCAGCACCCCAGGCACAGGGGGTCTGAGAGAAAGAGGGAGTAAAGACAGAAACCATAAGGGCTTGATCAAGCAACAAAAAGACATGCAATAAACTATTTGCAAGAAATATTTCAAATGAGTAAATAGTCTTACTATAAATAGTTCATTCAAGTTAATTTTTTAAAAATCTTTTTAAAAAAATTAGCCCTCTAAAATATGACTAAGGAATCATAAACTCTTTCTGTAGAGTGCCAGAGATTAAATATTTTAGCCGTTGATGGTCATACAGTCCTATCAAAACTACTTGCCCCTCCTGTTGTAGCAAGTAAAAAAATATAAGGAAATTAAGGAAATGAATGGACCTGTTGTGTCTCAGTGAAACTTTATTAACAAAAATTGGCCTGTAGCCCACAGCTTGCCAACCCCTGCTATAATAAGGAAAAAGGGCAAAGAACAGTAACAAAAATTTTTAAATAAACTGGTCCCAAAAAGAGTAAACCACATTCAACCATACTAGTCATCAAAGAAATGCAAAGGAAAACAATGAAATCCTATTTTTCTTTACAACATTATGAGTAAAATACCACAATACATGGCTAGAAGGTGGAAGAGCATATTGACATAAATTTCACAAACTTTCTGAAAGTCAAATGCATATGCAAATATGTATAGAGAGACACACATACATTACAGACACACACACACACACACGCACATGGACATATATATAGAGACAGAGACAGAAAGAGATGGGAGGATGGGGGAACCATAGAATTAAAATTAGCAATTTTTACTAAGGATGTGTGGTGATTGGTTTGAATTTTAAAACTCTAATTAGTCCAAAAGCTATCTGTAGATGAATCCAGAATGAAACTACTTCTCAGTAGCCATAATGATTTACTTATGTACTTATACCCACTTTCCTAGCCCCATTATTTCTCTGAATGATAAGAAATGGTAAGAAGCAGGAAAAGTCATAACCTCTCTATCGGTTACAGTATTTCTTAATGGCAACCTGAGGTCTCCTACTCAATCTCCCTGTATCACATTCTTTCATCTCATGGATGGAACAAGTTTCTAGAGAAATAACATTAAGCAATAGCCAGACTTGTACTTCTAGCCGTAAGACTGTCTATCCCCTATGAGGGATTCTAATATCCCCATCTGTCTATTGGTCCATCAACTCTTGGCTAAAAATATTTCCCTAGCACTTTTGAACTGTAAACATAATAATTACAAAGATCTTTGGGTGCTGTATAAATGAAAACTTCACAAAAGGAAAGTAAACATTCCTCACTGTCAAATGTCACAGAGAAAAATTTAAAGTCAAACAGTCACCCATGATGCCAGAAGTTAGAGATAATTATAGTAGGTATTGTGAGGTATATTATCCCCACTATATACATATATATGGCTGTGTTTACCAAGCCAGGATCTGACAAACTATTTTTTAATGTGCTCTATTTCACTTAAAACAATGTAAATAATTTTAATATACATGAGCTCATTCACTTTTAACCACACTGCATTTTACTGGAATATATGCAGAACAATTATTTATGCTGCCTTCTGATGGACATTTAGATTGCAAAATTATTTTCACTGTCATACACTTTAACATGAACATTTTAGTCCACATATTTGAGTGAGCTTGCCCGGTTAGTCCCCTTAGGGAAAATTCCAAGAAATGCAATTTTTCATGTTGAAGAGTATTTAAATTTAATATTTTACATTATATTAATAAATTACCCTCTAGAAAAGTTGTAACAATTTACTCTCTCTTCCAGTGTCCAATATGAGCATGTTTAAATAAATTATGGTATTTCCACAGACTACAATCCTGTGTTGCAAAAATTAATGACATGGCAAACTATGCATAGGACTATATCAAGTAAAAGAAGGTACAGAATAAAGCAGATCACTGATATTTTCCTACAGACATTATATATGTGGAGGAACATATACACACATATATACAGCAGAAATTGTCACAACTGAGGGAAAGAACTAGAGTAAATCTCTGAAATTTTTTTAAAACTCTTTTATATTTGTTTAGTTTCCTAGAATTTCTGCATATTTCACTTGCAATCTGAAAAGCAATATGCTAAGAAAATATTGTAAATCTCAAAGCTGAAAAAACAAGTCTTCACATATTCTGCAGGTCATCTAATGTTAGACATACACTTGCATAACAGCAAACTCCTAGTGAGTGCTCCGATCTGCAGTGTTTAAACATACGGCACTGAAATACTTTTGCCCAACAAAGAACTTGTTTTAACTCATGAAAATCTTTATGCCTCATAGCAAAAAGGATAAAACCTTTCTCTTCTCCACTGAGAAAACAAATAGAAGGAACTGTGAGATCCCTGAAAACAGAAAACTATCTCTTCCAACAAGCTGTAAGTCCCTGGCTGCAGGCATTTTGGAAAGCATTTTGGAGCGGAACAAACCATTAATAAAGACTCAGTACTTACACTGACCTTTGAGCAATTCCAGATGTAGACATGGAGAATTTTCCACAAATAATAAAGAAGGGTCGGCTACAAGAGGTGACAGTCCTGAACAGGCTTGCAGGAGGTTAGAATTACACGGGACACTGAAAAGAGACTCAGCAGAAATGAAACAACGCACAAAGAATGCACATCCTTGACCAAACATAACCAGAGATTTATTCTCTCACAAGAATTTTCACCAGCTCCTTAGTGCAGAGGAAATATAGACTATATTATATTTTCTGGATATGATTAGTTTCATCAGTCTTTGTAATACACTTATTCTCCATGCTATGACTATGCTAACTTTTTATACAGAGTAACTCATTTAGTCCTCACTAAATCCAACCTGGTAGGCTGTTATTCACATTTTACAATTAGAAAAATGAGGCCTAGAAATTTAAGGAACTTGGCCAAAATCATGCTTCTCGAACAGAGGTCAGCCAGCTTTTCCTTAAAGGGCCAGAGAGTAAATACTGTGCTTGCCAGTCACAAGGTCTTGGTCACAGATACTCAACTCTGTTGCACTGTACAAAAACACATAGAAACAATATTTCAAGGAGTGAATGTGGCTATGTTACAGAAATGGGTGGTGGGTCCACTGGCTGTGGTTTACCTAGAATGTGGGAAAGCAAGATTCAAACTCAAGTCTATGTATTTAATAACTAAAGTGAAGTGAAGTCGCTCAGTCGTGTCCAACATTTTGCGACCCCATGGACTGTAGCCTACCACGCTCCTCCATCCATGGGATTTTCCAGGCAGGAGTATTGGAGTGGGTTGCCATTTCCTTCTCCAGAATAACTAACCTGCTATACAATAATATACTGCTATACAATAATATAGCAATAATTGATATAAATGTGGGTCCACTCCCATAGTGTAGGTTCACTCATTTTCCAATATTCATTTGCCTTTTTGTACAATGCTGTTCCAAAAAACCTGACCAGTTAGTAGGAATTGTCACTTATTGTGATTTGGTGAGTAGAAAGATTTGGATGCCCTGAGAGCATAAGTAAGATACGTAGCACCTACTTTGTAGTTAAACATGGATTTAACAACATTATATTAGGAGAGATGGGCAGATCTGAAACTTGGGCAGTACTCGCCTTCTAAAATGGAAAAATAGAAGGAGCTGACTCTGGGCCCTTTTTTAAATATGGCAATATTTAACAAATCTCTGTATTTTTTAATTTCAAACTTATTAGTGAATTTGTCTCATAAGTATATTAATATTGGGCAATATAGCTACATCCATTTTAAGGTGTTCAAAATCCAAAATTGTGAGAAAAGGTATTTCAATCACATTTAGTTTTTCTTGTGTTTATAATGTAGCAATGAAAATTAATCAACAGATTGAGTCAGTTGTTTGATTCTTTTAGATCTTCACCAGAATTTGAGAGCCACATTCATGAATACGGAATGATTAAAGATGATATAATATTCCTAAAATAATTGAGAAGTTATTTAGGAGAAACTTTGGGAAGGAGAATGAAAAGTCAGAAAATTTATGCTTCAGTCTTAACATTACTATGGGCCAGTCATTTGACCTTCAACCAACTCTTTCTAAATCTGAATCTTCTTTGGAAAAATAGTAGTCATATCATCTGTTATCATTTGAGGATCATTGTGAAAGTTATATGAAAAAAAATCAATAAAGTTATCTTATAAAACACGTATTCATTAAGGCAGTCTTATAAGACTTGCAATCTGTTTTTACAAAGAAAAAGTATTTAATTTTTTCCTTCTTTTACAGACCTGTAAATATCGATAACCTCAGATATGCAGATGACAACACCCTTATGGCAGAAAGTAAAGAAGGACTAAAGAGCCTCTTGATGAAAGTGAAAGAGAAGAGTGAAAAAGTTGGCTTAAAGCTCAACATTCAGAAAATTAAGATCATGGCATCTGGTCCCATCACTTCATGGCAAATAGATGGGGAAACAATGGAAACAGTGACAGACTTTATTTTCTTGGGCTCCAAAATCACTGCAGATGGTGACTGCAGCCGTGAAATTAAAAGATGCTTGTTCCTTGGAAGAAAAGCTACAACAACCTAGACAGCATATTAAAAAGTAGAGACATTACTTTACCAACAAAGGTCCGTCTAGTCAAAGCTATGGTTTCTCCAGTAGCCATGTATGGATCTGAGAGTTGGACCATAAATAAAACTGAGCACTGAAGAATTGATGCTTTTTATAACTGTGGTGTTGTAGAAGACTCTTGACAGTCCCTTTGACTGCAAGGAGTTCAAGCTAGTCAATCCTAAAGGAAATCAGTCTGGAATATTCATTGGAAAGACTGATGCTGAAGGTGAAGCTCCAATACTTTGGCCACCTGATGCAAAGAACTGACTCATTTGAAAAGACCCTGATGCCGGTAAAGATTGAAGGCAGGAGGAGAAGGGGACAACAGAGGATGAGATGGTTGGATGGCATCACCAACTTAATAGACATGAGTTTGAGTAAACTCCGGGAGTTGGTGATGTACAGGGAAGCCTGGAGTGCTGCAGTTCATGGGGTCACAAAGGGTCAGACACGACTGAGCGACTGAACTGAACTGAATCCCTTTTACCAGATACAGAAAGAAGAGACCCAGAGTTCAGAAATTTTGCCAGTCCATCATTGTGAGAAAGCAGAGTAAACCCATAATCCTATTACCATTTTATTTTTTAGGATCTTTAAAATTTTTTCCTTACCATTAGTAATCACTAACATCTAAGTATTAAATATATCAGATTCCTAAACATTTCCTTTAGAATTCTCAGTGACTAAAAAAACTAAACAATGATATTTATAGAACACAAGTTAGTTTAATAGGCAGTTTATACAAATCAAATGACTAAAATTTTGACTAAATTTCTAAGAAATATCATAAGAATACTGTAATATTGCATTATTTTTCATGATAGGTTGTGCTATTTTTCACAAATATTTGTAGTCCATCTCTTGGGAAGAATTATACTCTCCTACTCCACTGGTATTAGCCTTGGTCATATGAATTTTGTAAAGTGAAATGTACAAGTTGATATTTTAAAGGCCCTATATAGTTTACCGGGTTCTTGCAAATTGAAATTTTAAAGGCCACCAGAAATTTACCAGGTTCTTTTTTCTACTGTGCTGTAAGACCAGAATATTCCAGGTATGGGCTGCTCCATCATCCTGGGGTCCAGATGAAGACAACATAAAACACCACTGAAATCAATCCACAAGACCAAACAGAATGAGTGAGAAGTATTATTTTGTTCCTGTTAGTCACTGATATTTTAAGTCACTTGCTACCACAGGATTACCTAGGCTATCATAAATGACTAATTACAAGAATGCACAAGTCAAGTTATTCTACATACGTTGACAATTAGAATAATTAACATAAAGGTGGAGGCAGCATAAAATCTAATCGATTCAGAAAGAAACAAGCATTCCAATGTTCCTCTCGTGAACATAGCTACAACAGGATATAAAAAGCAAGCTTTGCACTAAGTCACAGAATGTTGTGCAGGATTCAGAATCCAAAGGATTTTTTTAAAGTTACTTTTAGGATAGAAAAACATAAATCCAGAGGATCACATTCAGAAACAATGTTGGCCATCATTTAGGGATTATCTATAATCCTAGAAAGTAAAGCTCTCATCATCTTTTTCTATAACCACTTTTTTCTGGTTCTATTTTTAACCAAGAAACTTCAAAATTATTTTCAAGGAGAAAAGAAATGATCTTCAAAATGCAATAGCAAAATTCAATAGATTTCCCAAATCCAAAGATTGATAATAAATATAACATTTTCACATCTAGAAGCTATCCTAAGATTACATAGGTCATATCAGGATTTGTTTGTAATTAACAGATAAATTGTGTCATTAGGTTTTTAAGCATAAAATCTCTAATATGTGGCTTAACACATAAAACATATGATTTCAGGGATAACGTTAGATAGGCCTTGCAATTTCAGGAAATTATCAACACAGTCTCAGGGATACCCTGCCCTCTACTGTCAGCATTATGTATAATTTTGTATGTTAAACTAAATTAGTTACATCACTTCATTTAAAATCCTAGTTTTTTCCCCCTCCACATATTGGTGTTTAAATACTGGGTTTCTATTCTATTAGTGGCTTTCTTAGAAAATGTAACAAGTTTCACTTAAAAAAAATAAGGTTCATCAATCTTCTTATGCTGCTCCCAAATAAAGGAACTCAGAATGCCTTAATGCTAATTAGTTATTTCCCAACCTAAAATTTCTTATTTTTCTGTACAAATTTCTCTTAGTTTTTACCTTATCAGTTATAAAATATGATTATTTAATGTGATAAATTTGCTTAGAGTTATACAGATATTTTCTATTTTATTTGCTCACCAGTCCTTCCTACGTCTGAGTCCTTCCTTTGAACTCAGTTTATCTGTAGAGCAGGTCTGCTGGTACGAAAATCTCTCCATCTGTGTCTATAAAAATCATCAGTTTGTCCTTCTTTAAAGTTTCAGTGGTATACAATTCTAGATTCACAATTATCTCCCCTCACTATTTGAAGATAAGATTCTCCTGTCTTCTACCCTCTGATGGTGTTAATACCATTCAGCTCTGTACTTCACTGGGCTCTGGTTCTCTCTAGTCCCACTTAGTTTTCCAATGCGTGCTTAGTCACTCCACTTGTGTCCGATAAATGGTCCCAATAGCAAACTCCCAGTCTAGTCAAGTTCTTGTCAATGCCATTTGTGGAATTTTCCAGAGTTTGTTGAGAAATCTCACATTGTCGTTGGCGTCTTACTTTACCTATACCATAGGTTCCTCAATTTCATTTGGTTTCCCTGTATATCTGTCATTTCTTATGGTTTTCAGAATTTTCTTACCATGTGACCTCTAAAAGTTAGCTTAAAATATATATAGATTTGGTAGATATCATTTACTCATCTTCATTTATGTTAATGAGGAGAAAACATATTAACTCATCACCGTGTAGTATTTCACGTCATCCTGGTATTCTGGGTATGTACTGATGGTGTTCTTTACAGTGATATTCAGATTGTTTGAATTGCATACTTTGATTTCTCAAAAAAAGTGGAGTGCTCTACAATATATTATGTTTAGTAGCAAATCACATGTATATTCTCCTATCGATCCTAACATTAAATAGTATGTGAAAGTCACTTAGTTGTGTCCGACTCTTGGCAACCCCATGGACTGTATAGCCTGCCAGACTCCTCTGTCTATGGAATGCTCCAGGCCAGAATAGTGGAGTGAATAGCTGTTCCCTTCTCCAGGAGGGCTTTCCAACCCAGGAATGGAACTCAGGTCTCCTGAATTGTAGGCAGATTCTTTACCATCTGAGCCACCAGGGAAGCATGGTTTTAATATAAAAACATTAAATAGCAGTGAAATATATTTTTATTTTTAGACAAATAAATTTAAACAAAACATATTGGAAAGATCTTACATGTATTTTGGAATACATGTCCCACCTGATACTATAAAGGGTCTTAGAAGCTCTAACGTTGGCAGGCTTGCTGTCGGAGAGCTATCCCTGTTCTTTGAACACGCGAGATATTTTCAGAGTCTTTTAGATAATTCAAGAAATAAGTCTTAGAAAACACAACAAAGTGTCATTTTTTAAATTACTAAATATGGTACTACTCAAATAACATTATGCCACAAAGAATATACAAATAAAAAGGGTGCAATTTTACCACTACTCAGCATACCCCTCATTAATTCAACAAAACTTGTTTTCTAATTGTAAAGTACTTGGTGCTATATTAGGTGCAAATGATAGAGCAGTGAAAAGATAGACCTGGTCTGAGATCATAGACTAAAAACCTCTTGTGTGTTCATCCATGCTAAGTAGCTTCAGTCATGTCTGACTCTTTGTTACCCCATGGACTGTAAACCACCACGTTCCTCAGTCTGTGGGATTCTCCAGGCAAGAATACTGGAGTGGGTTGCCATGCCCTCCTTCAAGAGATCTTCCCAACGCAAGGCTCAAACCTGCATCTCTAATGCATTGGCAAGCAGGTTCTTCACCACAAGCACCATGTGGAAAGCTCAAAAAGCCTCTTACCAGAAACTAACAATGAAAAAAACCAACCTAGTGAAGTAGGATGAATGCTACACTAGGAAGAAAAGTACAGCAGACTAAATGAGAACATAACCTCACAAACATTTTGAAAAGATTCCTGTTCTTATGATTTGGCTTGAGATTATACACAGAAAAACCTTGATAAACACCTGTGTTACTTTTTTGCCCTGACAGTTGCATCATAACTCCTTTGTTCTCCCTGCATTATTTGAAATCTTAGATGGCCACTAAAAACAGTTCATAAAAGATTAAAACTTATTAAAAACATTAGTGATGATTTACAAACAAAGCTTGGTAAAGATAGTTGCAAGTCAATGCAATTTTGAAAGCGCACCTCCTGTGATGGATGAGTTTACTCAAAGTGAAGATTATTGGACATTTGGTGAATCATACAAATATATCTGGATTCTCCAAAATCAAAATGGAATAAGAGGAAAGCAACAAAAAATAGAGAGGAGATGATATATGAACCAAATATACTTTTAAAGGTATACTGTCCCAGTTTAAAAATTGATTTGGTATAACATGATCCTGCACAAATTTAAGGAGCATCACATGATAGACGGTTATATTGACTGGAGACTCATTAAAATAGAGGTTCTATTTTAAGTACAACTACACAATAAGCATCATCTTGAAATGAAGTAAAATGACTCATTTTCTTCTTTGTAGTCTCTTAACACAAGGAGGTTAAGATAACAAGGAGTTGTACATATAAAAACTTTAAGAGGTATATAGTTGGAGTGATGTGTCTAGGAGTTCAGCAAGTCAGAGTAAAAATACAGCTCACCTTCCTGGCATGTAAGATTTACTTAATTGTATATAATGAAACATTTAGACAAATTATATAGAAAAACACATTTGTATAAAAGTGTGTGACTAGATATATGATTACATGATTCACTTGTGTTTGTGGTTGTGCATATCTGATTGTAGTCTAATCTTGGAGTTACTTGATCATAGCCTATTTGGGTATATTTCAAGACATCTGAAACAATTGTTACTAGAAGGAACCCTCAGCCAGACACAGAAGGCCTGGCTTTGATGATACCTCTTACACTGAGTCCATGCCTGTGGGTGAGGCTTCGACTTTCTGGGTTTTTAATAACAGTGTCCAGATTCCTAAAATGGGATGTCTGAGGCTCTTCATATCCTCACATACTGTGTTTCTGTGTGGTTCCTGTTGATATTTATTGAGTCTCAGGTGCACAGGAAGCGACTTCCCTGGTGGTGGGGTGGATAGGAATCGGCCTGCCAATGCAGGGGGAAAGTGAAAATGAAAGTCACTCAGTCAGTCTGTCTCTTTGTGACCCCATGGACTATATAGAGTCCATGGAATTCTCCAGGCCAGAATACTGGAGTGGGTAGCCTTTCCCTTCTCCAGGGGATCTTCCCAACCCAGGAATCAAACCCAGGTCTCCCGCATTGCAGGCGGATTCTTTGCTAGCTGAGCCACAAGGGAAGCCCCCGATGCAGGGGACATGGGTTCAGTCCCTGTCTGGGAAGATTCCACATGCCATGGATCAACTAAGTCCGTGTGCCACAACTGAGCCCACACTCTAGAGCCCGTGAACCACAACTCTGAAAGTCTGAGGGTGGCCACTGCCAAAGCCCATGTGCCTAGAGTCTGGGCACCACAGTAAGAAAAGCCGCCACAATGAGAAGTCCTCACACTGCAATGAAGAGTAGCCCCCACTTGCCACAACTAGAGGAAGCCCATGTACAGCAATAAAGACCCAGTGCAACCAAATACATCAAAAAATTTTAAAAGAACACATTAAGTCCACCTTTCCAAGAAAAAAAATTTGAGTACCCTGTGTAATAATGGATCATGTTTATTCATTGCCAGCACATGTTCAAGGAATGTATATGGTTGGTTGGTGGCAGTTGGGAAGAGTGGACTGAGGCCAATGAAGGAGGCACATACACAAATATCTACCCTCAAATTGTCTGTGTTATTTAGTTCTCTAATGTTAAGTAATGGAGAAGGCAACGGCAACCCACTCCAGTACTCGTGCCTGGAAAATCCCATGGACGGAGGAGCCTGGTAGGCTACAGTCCATGGGGTCGCTGGGAGTCAGACATGACTGAGCAACTTCACTTTCACTTTTCACTTTCATGCATTGGAGAAGGAAATGGCAACCCACTCCAGTGCTCTTGCCTGGAGAATCCCAGGGATGGGGGAGCCTGGTGGGCTGCCGTCTATGGGGTCGCACAGAGTAGGACACAACTGAAGCGACTTAGCAGCAGCAATCTTAAGTAAAATGAACATTATTTCATCCCAGACTGTAAATTTTACATTGTAGGAATTATATCATACACTTAATTCTGCTGCTCAAACAGCTATTTCTCAGTAACATCTTGATTAATATCTAAGCCAACTTTTAAAATAATCAAGTCGTTGTTTGGGACATAGGGTTTTTACCTGCTTTATATCAGACAAAACTCTGAAATAAATTTCTTAAATATAAAAAAGGAGTTAAATAACATTTCTCACTTTTATTCCCATAGTAATTACTGGAAAATAAAGAGAAAGAGTGAAACATTTAATTTCAAAATAAGAGTGGGCACAGTCTTGTTTTATTAATACAAAACCTCACCCATCATTTTCATGTTAAACATTTATTTTTAGCAAGTTGGTACATGAATTATTGGCTAGGAAATTTTTCATAAGGAAAAATGGCTTTTAAAATAAACCTCGTCTGTAAGAATATATGAATAAGGAGTTGGAAGGCACCTCCCACAGGAGAAAGCTGCCTAGGCTTTTAGGTATGAATATTAAAAAAAAATAAAAAATTCTCTCCTCATTTCACCTCTTCTCTGAGGGCCAGATTGTTCTGTGAACTGAACCTATTCCAACCTGAATATACTTAATATGAATGAACATTATAGCAAAAGCTAACAAGGCCAAATTCTGCTACCACAAAAATTTTAAAACAAATAATCACCATAAGGAAAATAGTCATAAACCCTGGCTTATAGCCCATGCATGGTTGAGATTTTTAAATATGTTATTCAAAATTATTTCACACAATTTTATCAAGTCCTTAACACCCATTACTCAGTGCCTTTTAACTTTTTACTGTGACTTCCAGTAAAAAATATATTTTATATCATGGACAAGTATATGTATGTATCTTTCTTTTTATATATTAATATATATTTGCCTGCATGAGTGCTCAGTTGTGTCCAACTCTTTGTGACCTCATGGACTGTAGCCCACAAGTTTCCTCTCTCCATGGTATTTTCCAAAGATACTGGAGTGTGTTGCCATTTCCTCCTCCAGGAGATCTTCCCAACCCAGGGATCGAACTTACACCTCCCATGACTCTTGTACTGACAGGCAGATTCAAGACTGAGCCACCTAGGAAGCTCAGTATACACACACACACACACACACACACACACACACGCCTATATATACATATATAAAAATATATATGTATACATATACATGCATATGTATATGTGTATACATATATACACATATATGTATACATATGTATATACATATAAATGCATATTTATATACACATACATATGTTAAACTGTTTGAATCACAACAAACTGGAAAATTCTTAGAGATGGAAATACCAGACCACCTTACCTGCCTTCTGAGAAACCTGTATGCAGGTCAAGAAGCAACAGTTAGAACTAGGCATGGAACAACAGACTGGTTCAAAATTGGGAAAGGAGTACGTCAAGGCTGTATAATGTCACCCTGCTTAAATCACTGTGGATGGTAACTGTAGTCACAAAATTAAAAGACACTTGCTCCTTGGAAGAAAAGTTATGACAAACCCAAACAGCATATTAAAAAGCAAAGGCATCATTTGCTGAGGAAGGGCCATATCGTCAAAGCTATGGTTTTTCCAATAGTCAGGTATGGATGTAAGAGCTGTACCATAAGGAAAGGGGAGTGCCAAAGAATTCATACTTTCGAATTGCGGTGCTGGAGAAGACTCCTGAGAGTCTCTTGAACAGAAAGGAGATCAAACCAGTCAATTCTAAAGGAAATCAACCCTAAATATTCTTTAGAAGGGCTGATAATGAAGCTGAAGCTCCAATACATTGGCCACCTGATGCTAAGAGTCGACTCATTGGGAAAGACCCTGATTCTGGGAAAGATTGAAGGCAGGAGAAGGGGGCAACAGAGGATGAAATGGTTGGATGGCATCACTGACTCAGCAGGTGTGAGTTTATGCAGGCTCCAAGAGATAGGGAAGGATGAGGAAGTCTGGTATGCTGCAGTACATAGGGTTGCAGAGTCAGACACAATTTAGTGACTGAACAACAACATGTTATACATAGCTTTATATATATACATACATACATATATATAAACTTTGTATATTTGTATGAAATTATAAAATGGAAAAA
Organism: Cervus canadensis; assembly: GCF_019320065.1. Classification (NCBI taxonomy): domain Eukaryota; kingdom Metazoa; phylum Chordata; class Mammalia; order Artiodactyla; family Cervidae; genus Cervus; species Cervus canadensis. The sequence continues at coordinate 19,095,905 of NC_057412.1, forward strand.
AGTGTTATAAAATAATGCCTAACCTTCTATATGCTATACAGTTTGGTATTTTATGTTTTCCTCTATTTTCTTTTTTAAAAAGCTGTTTGAGTCCTAGCTAACTGATTCTACAACTCGGTACTATATCATCAACCAATGCACAATAGAAAAAAATAGGGACAAATATTCTCTTCAATAAAATGGAGAAAGAGCAAAAGAAAGACAAAAGTAAATTAGGGTAGAGACAAGAAGAAGAAAAGGATGAATGAACATAATAGAGAAAAGGAGTCATAGCTCTTCGGAAATTATACAGCCATCATTTTATCAACTAGAAAAAGAGGAAAAATTACAGAAAATTGTTAGGTTTGAAAACTTCAAATAATCATAAATATTTTCCTCTCAGACATATGAAAACTAACAACTTCACAGATTAACCGTGATGTTCATTAAATACATGAACTATATCCAAACTACAGACTAGATAAAAACCAAGGTGTGTGTTGTGTGCTAAGTCACTTCATTGGTGTCTGATTCTTTGCGGACCTATGGACTGTAGCCCACCAGGCTCCTCTGTCCATGCGATTCTCCAGGCAAGACTACTGGAGTGGGTTGCCATACCCTCCCCCAGGGGATCTTCCCCACACAGGGACTGAACCCACGTCTTATGTCTCCTGATTGGCAGGCAGGTTCTTTACCATTAGTGCTACCTGGGAAGCCCAAAGCCCAAGGTACCCTTGCAACTTTTTAAGTTGTGGCATATTAATTTTTGTGTAACATATTTATGATTCAAAAATCTTGAAATAACTATCATTCAATAATTCTGTCAAAGGCTTTCTTTATAAATTTCTACATCCTCAACTGTGCAAAGAGCACAGTTTTTAGAGTTCGAAGAGCAAGTTTTACCTTTGAGTCTAGGTTTCATGATTCTGTATAAAAGGGAAAATGATAAAACATGGCAGAAATACTTTGTATACCAGATGGCCAATCCAATGTATGTAATCCTCATCCAGTTATAGTACCATTACATTGTCATAGTTGTTTAGAATTAGAAGAAACTTTTTCATAGGAGAGCCATTTATAATATGAATGTTTTTCCTTTTTTTCCCAACCATTCTAAGCTTTCCATTTAATTTTCCTGCTACAAAATAGTCTGTCCAGAAGATTCAGAAATTACCTCTTTTTATCTGTAAGAATTCGGGAAATATCATCTTAAAATCTATCATAATAAAAACAAATGCTTATTATTAGATTGTCTTTGAAATTAAATCAGAAAATGCTGTTTTTAGAGAATTGGTATTTTAAGTATTTTAGAGAAGTGATTTTGTCTTTCTTCTATCAGGCTGAGATTTAGTTTAAAAATTCCATGCCCTAGTGCATTTTATTATCTTCATTAGTAATTATTTCTAGTTACTTTACTTCTGTAGTTCTCAAGACTAGTTTCAGATTTGAATTCCCCAGGGAACTTTTGAAACTATGGGATAATTTAGAAAACCCCATTTCTCTGCCTTGGGTGGGGGCTTAGGCATTGATTGTTTTTATGTCCCCAAGTGATTCTATGGGGCAGAAAAGATTGAGAACCACTCCTTTAGTGTGTCCCACTAATCAAAAAGCAGCTAAGAGACTCAGAATTCAGTCAAGAGATTCTAAATTGATTCAGTCAAGGGACATAAAAATTACACCCTTACATTCCAGTGGAAAAAAAAATGTTATGACTGTATCAAAGATATTCTAAGAGTAATTATCCCAATTTCTGCATCACTAATTTTTCCTTCTGAGTATTCAGAGCATAGAAACCATTATTTATTCATCTTAAAACATTTAAAAATAAAAACTGCTCCTAATTGCACAACTCTTCCTCACCACCACTTCATTTTTTCTGATTTTCTTGACAGCAGAACTCCTCAAGAAAGGATTTATACTGGCTATTTCCAATTTCTTTTCTCATTCTCTCTGGAACTTGCTCCATTTGGCCTCTCCCCACTACTAACACTTCATTTAAACTGCCTGTTGCAAAGGCACTGATAATTTATATAATCCAAAACCAAATGGTCATTCCACAGACTTCATTTTATTGGATCCTTCAGCAGGCTTTGGCTGCAGTTGGCACTAGTTTGAAGACTTCTCCCTTCATTGCACACTAACTCACTCACTTCTAGGAATGAGCTTTCCCAGTGGCTATACCCGCTCAGTCTCTCTAGCTGGCTTCTCTGTTCCAACCACACTCCAGCAGCTGGTGCGCTCCGTGCTCAGCCAGAAGACCTCTTCTCTTTTCTCTGCTCATTCCCCTTCTGGTACTCAATCAGTCTTGGAGCTTTAAGTATCATCTAGATTTTGAGAACCAGCAAATTAAAATCTCCAACACTTCTCTCTTTCTCAGTGTCCTTATACTTAATTCTGCCTACTTGACATCTCAATTAAATATCTATTAGTCATTTCAAACCTGATGTGTTTGAAAGCAAACTAGTATTATTATCCCAGACTTTCTTTGATTAGTCTTCCCCATCTCATCTCCACCATCTTTCTAGCTTTCAGTCTCCAAACCTGGGAATCATCTAGCACTACTCATTCTATTACACCCCATGTTCATTCTTTGAGCAAGCCCCACTGACGCTACTTTTACAAATACACCCAGAGCTCAACCACATCACACCACCTCTACTACTACTTCTCTCGTGTGAGTTACATCACCTTTTACCTGGGTCAGGACAGCAACTTTTAAATGAATCTCTTTTCTTCTCTTACCCTTCACATCCACACAGAAGCCAAAGGAAGGATTTTTAAAACCCATGTCATATTTTGTTTCCATCACTCAAAACCATTTTATTAAAAGTAGAATTCAAAGGGTTTATCATTTTTTACAAGGTGCTATGTGATTAAACTTCCTATTTCCTGTCTAAACACATTTCTTAAGCTTTCCCATTATACATGCTTCTCCAGCCACAATGACCTCTGTGCTGTTCTTAGAAGCTACAGATATGATCTCACATCACGGCCTGTATATTGGGTTCTTCCATTGCTGGGAATGGTTTTGTACCTCTCCCTCTAATACACCAGAATGTTTTCTCTCTCAGTTCCTTTAGGTCTTTCTTGCTCAGTGGTCTTCACCTGGCTGGGTTATTTAAAATTAGATTATCTCTCATAGTCTCTATACTCTTTCCCGTGCAGCTGACCTGTAACAGTTATCTGCTTATCACCATCTGATGTGTGTGTGTGTGTGTGTTTCTGTGTGTGTGCACTCGCGCACGCTCAGTCATGTCTGACTCTTGGTGACCCCATGGACTGTAGCACACCAGGCTCCTCTGTCCATGGGATTTCCCACACAAGAATACTGGAGAGGGTTGCCATTTCCTTCTCCAGGGGATCTTGCTGATCCAGAGATTAAACCCATATGTCCTGCATTGGCAGACAAATTCTTTACTGCTGAGTCACCTGGGAAGCCTACCATCTGATGTACTGTAGGTTTAATTGTGACTCTCACTCCCATTAGAATGAAAACACCATGAGAGAAGAAATTTTTGGTTTTGTTTCATTCTTTGGTTTTTCTTAAGGTTTTCACTATTATTTTCAACTTCAGTATAATTGACAAATTGTAAGATATTTAAAATGTACACATGATGATTGTATATATGAATATATTTTGAAAGGATTCCCTCCAACAAGCTAATTAACACATCCTTTACCTCACTATTTAGCTTTTTCTGTTGTTGATGAGAATATTTAATTTCTATCCCTTAGCAAATTTCAGTTATACAATACCATGTTATCAACTTGCCAAGTATAAACTGGCACTTGCCATCTAGGTCTATAAGGATTAAATCACATGCTGCTACAGCTGCTGACCTTCAATACCTCTTGAAAGGAGTTCAGGGCAGAAAGCAGAAATGAGGCACTCTGTTCCCAGGGAAAAGCTAGCAAGACATGTCTTCAGATAATTAGATATTTTCAGGAGATTTCATGAGCCCCATTCTTGCATCTCCTCATATCTAAAAAAGCACTAAAATCCTGCATGGTGAAGTCTGTTCCTTGTGACTAGTGGAAAACTTCTGCCAAAAAAAAAAAAAAGTGCTTGATTGCATATATTCCCCCTCCATCAAAATCACACATATACTAAACTTCCTCCTGTCTCTTTGGAGCAGTTTCTCAAAGCTGAGAGGTTGCCTCCTGGTCTAGAGTTCTCATTTGGCCCCAAACAAAACTTAACTTGCAACTCACACTGTGCATTTTCTTTTAGTTGACAAACTATAGCCACCCTGTTATACATTAGAACCTCAAAACTTAATTCATTTCAGAACTGAAAATTTGTACCCTTTTACCCACTTTATCCTATTTCTCTCACCTGCAGCCCCTGGCAACCACCTCTCTACTCTTTGTCTATGAGTTAAACATTTTTTTTAAGACTCCACGTATAAGATTTGTCTATCTTTTCAAAAATCCATCTCACAGTTTCATTGATCTTTATATTATCCTCTTCATCTCTATTATTTCCATTTTGGTCTTTGTATCGCCTTCTAGCTACTAAGTTTAGGTTTCTTCTAGTTTCTTGAAGTGTAAAGTTGGCTGTTTATTTAAGACCTTTCTTTTTCCTTTATGAAGACATTTATCATTATAAATTGCCCTCTTAAAACTGCTTTTGCTGCATCCCATAGTTTTGGTTGTTCAATGTTTCCATTTTCATTTGTCTTAAAACATGTTTTGACTTCTCTTTTGAGTTGTTCAGGAGCTTGCTGCTTAGCCTCCATATATTTGTGAATTTTCCAGTTTTCTTCCTGTATTGATTTATAGTTTCATACCATTATGGTCAAAAAAGATACTTGATGTGATTTCAACCTTCATAAATTTATTTAGACTTATTTTGTGCCTAACAATATGGTCTTTCTGGAAGGATATTCCATGTGCTTTTGAGAAGAATGTGTATTCTGCTGCTATTGGACCAAATGATCTATAAATGTCTGTTAAGTCTATATGGTCTAACATGTAGTTTAAGTCTAATGTTTCTTTACTGATTTTCTGTCTGGATGATCTATCCATTGTTAAAAGTGAGATTTTTGAAATCCCGTATTGTTGTACTGCTGTCTATTTCTCCCTTCAAGTCTGTTAATATTTGCTTTATATATTCAGGTGCTCCTCGGTTGGGTACATAAATATTTACTGCTATATCCTCTTATGAATTGACCACTTTATCATTATACAATAAGCTTCTCTGTCTCTTGTTATAGTCTCTGTTTTGTCTGACACAATTATAGCTACCCCTGCTTTCTTTTGGTTACTATTTTCATGGAATATCTTTTTTCAAATCTTCACTTTCAGGTGTGTGTGTTCTTAAAGCTGAAGTGAGTCTCTCATGGGCACTTGTCAGGGGCAAGTTTATGGAGAAAGTGTGTCTTGGCCTCTCCTAGTCATTTTGATATCGGCATATTCTCATTTACCTGATATGTAGAAATCACTTAGCTAGTTTCTGGATGTTTCTCACAATTGGTTGCTCCATGTGTAGCTATACAGTTGGTGTGTCCTTGAGAGGAGGGACATTCAGGAGCCTCTAAGGTGATACCTCCTTAGTTCAATCAGTTTGCTTTTGTTTTCTTGACAGTGTCAATCCCATTGACTAGAATTATACTAGGCATATAGTTGATAGTCACTATTTATTTGTTGAATAAGTCAATAATAAGTTTCAACTTTGTCCTGGATACTTTAAAATTTATCCTAATCTAGACCGTGTGCCTGCTAAATCATTTCAGTCGTGTCCTGCTCTTTGCAACCCTGAGGACTGTTAGCACAGCCAAGCTCCTCTGTCCATGGATTCTCCAGGGAAAATTACTGGAGTGAGTTGCCAGTGAGTTCTCCAGGGGATCTGCCCAACCCACAGATCCAACCTGCATCTCTTATGTCTCCTGCATTGGCAGGAGGGCTCTTTATCACTACTGCCACCTGCGAAGTAGTAATCTAGACTAGGTAATCTCTAAATTACCTTCCAATTCTACAGTTTTGTGATTCTAACACAAACCTCATCTTAGTCTGTTTGATGTCTCCTTTCCTAATTCACTCAAACCAAATTAGTTCATTGCCCCCCTTGCCCTTATAGTACTCTGTTCTTGCTATATAATGTCAGCATTTATCATAATACTTTCTCCAAAATTTAACCCAGAGTTAACTAAAGGCAAGGTATGTTTCTATCTGTTTCTTCATATCCTTGTTATAACATACCATGCAATCCAACACTCAGTGTTAGGCTTTCAATAAATATTTATTGATTTAATGAATGTGATGTGTAAAATAATGCTTTAGGGGGTGGGGATCTGAGAATATGTTTGGGGGGGAATATCTTTCTTTTTAAACATTTAGCTGAAGGACAAAAACTAGAGAGGAATCTCTCTAGTGGATCATTGAGGAAACTTTTAAGATTTTCTCTTTTTCCTAGTCTTAAAACCCAGGCACTGAAGCAGCAGGTTTTTTGTTTTCATTTTTATTTTTTATGATGTTTTCTTTTGGGGAAATTCAAAAGTTATCATTGGTCTCCCGGAGAGTAAGTCTCATTAAAAGGACAGAAGCCTATCTAAATCTGCCAAGGTAAGTGAGAAGCAATTTTGAAGTTTTCAGAAATAGATACTACCCGAAATGTCCATTTCCATATTTCATCACAATTTTTAAAAAAATAAGAAAATACCTATCATTGAACATCATTTTAACTGCAACCTCTAAATCACAATATTTAAATAAAATAAAGAGAAAGAAATAACATTGTAAAATACAAAATTTTAAAGAAATTTTATTTAATCACATGTCTAATCTAAAGGAAAAGTCAAGGAATTCTATGTATTTATTTTAATTATACATTTACAATATGAATTTATATTTACTCATTATTATAATTAAAAAAGGTCATCATTCTGTTATAAGATGTTACAATATAATACATATATTATATTTGACTCTATCATCACTCCTTTCCTATAACTTATTTGCTACACAAACAGAATAAAATAAATGTATTTGTAGTATGAATTTTCTGCTCTTTGAAAATGAAAGTGTCTCAACTTCACTGAAGTAAAACTCAGAGTTCCCTTTTTATATTTATATATAAAATATATTATATATATTTATATTTATTTTTATATATTTATATTTATAATATATTGTTTATATTTATAAATATATATTTATATAAATATTTATATACATATTAATATTTAATTTATTTAATTATAAAAATAAATATTTATATTTATAAATATATATATTTTTATATATTTATATATATAAGATATTTTATATCTTATATATATATTTTGTTTTTAATTTTCCATAACCAAAGCACTGGCTCTAAGTGTATGCTCCAGATACATTCAAAAGTTAAAAAACAACAACAACAACAACAACAAATTATAGCACTGTTACCAGCAAAGTGCTACAGTCCATGGGCTCGCAAAAAGTCAGACACGACTTAGTGACTAACAACAAAAACCAGGAAGGCCCATTAACAGTCCCCAGGGATAAAACCAGAATTTGAGTAGCTGACCTGTTTCCTTCCTCCGCGTTTAGTCTAACGTCTCTTGCTCACGGGGTGCCATGCGCTGAGGCGCCACACCAGGCCCTTCATAGGAGAGCTCCTGGTGCCAAATGGCCGCTCTGAAACGTCAGCTCCGTGACCAGGGGCAGAGGACGCACACGAGACTGCAATTCAAGATGGCGACGAGGGGCTTCGTGGTGCCTGACGCTAGGCTCTGCAGCCGGAGCAGCACAGCTGGGCCCACCTCATGAGAACCCCGCCCCCTCCCTTCACAGCTGACAAGGCTCCCTACCAAGTAAGCCCCGCCCACTGTCTGTACGGAGCCTGCGCGCTCTAGAGCAAGCTCCCACGTCACCCCTCGGCCGTTCTCTGATCAGAACCAGGGAATGTTTTTGCCTTTGCCTTTGCCCCAAAATTGGTCTTCTTCTATTGGCGTGACTGACCTCAGACAAGGCTTCCCTGGCGGCTCACTGGTAAAGGATTCACCTGTCAATGCAGGAGTCATGGGTTTGATCCCTGGTTCCAGAAGATAGGGCTTCCCTGTGGCTCAGCTGGTAAAGAATACACCTTTAATGCAGGAGACCTGGGTTCAATCCCTAGGTTAGGAAGATACCCTGGAGAAGGAAATGGAAACCCACTCCAGTATTCTTAACTGGAGAATATGTTTATATTTACATTTATTTATATTTAATATAAATACCAAAATCAGTTTGATTGTATTCTTTGAAGCCAAAGATGGAGAAGCTCTATACATTCAGCAAAAACAAGACCGTGAGTTGACTGTGGCTCAAATCATGAACTCCTTATTGCCAAATTCTAAACTTAAATTGAAGAAAGTAGGGAAAATCACTAGACTATTCAGTTATGACCTAGATCAAATCCCTTATGATTATACAGTGGAAGTGAGAAATAGAGTCAAGGGATTAGATCTGATAAGACAGAGTGCCTGAAGAACTATGGAAGGAGGTTCGTGACATTGTACAGGAGGCAGGGATCAAGACCATCGCCAAGAAAAGAAAAGGCAAATGGTTGTCTGAGTGTCTGAGGAGGCCTTACAAATAGCTGTGAAAAGAAGAGAAGTGAAAGGTGAAGGAGAAAAGGAAAGATATATCCATTTGCATGCAGAGTTCCAAAGAATAGCAAGGAGAGATAAGAAAGCCTTCCTCAGTGATCAACGGAAACAAATAGAGGAAAACGATAGAATGAAAAAGACTAGAGATCTCTTCAAGAAAATTAGAGATACCAAGGGAACATTTCATGCAAAATGGGCACAATAAAGGACAGAAATGGTATGGACATAACAGAAGCAGTAGATACTAAAAAGAGGTGGCAAGAATACACAGAAGAACTATACAAAAAAGATCTTCACAACCCAGATAACCATGATGGTGTGTTCACTCACCTAGAGCCAGACATCCTGGAATGTGAAGTCAAGTGAGCATTAGGAAGCATCACTACAAAGAAAGCTAGTGGATGTGATGGAATTCCAGTCGTGCTATTTCAAATCCTAAAAGATGATGCTGTGAAAGTGCTGCACTCAATATGCCAGCAAATCTGGAAAACTCAACAGTGGCCACAGGACTGGAAAAGGTCAGTTTTCATTCCAATCCCAAAGAAAGGCAATGCCAAAGAATGCTCAAACTACCGCATAATTGTGCTCATCTCACATGCTAGCAAATTAATGCTCAAAATTCTCCAAGTCAGGCCTTCACAGTGCATGAAGTGTGAACTTCCAGATGCTCAAACAGGATTTAGAAAAGGCAGAGGAACCAGAGATCAAATTGTTAACATCTGTTGAAACATCAAAAAGCAAGAGTTCCAGAAAAACATCTACTTCTGCTTTATTGACTATGCCAAAGCCTTTGCCTGTGTGGATCGCAGCAAACTGTAGAAAATTCTGAAAGAGATGGGAATAATAGAACACCTGACCTGCCTCCTGAGAAATCTGTATGCAGGTCAGGAAGCAACAGTTAGAACTGGATATGGAACAACAGACTGGTTCCAAATAGCGAAAGGAGTATTTCAACAATGTACATTGTCACTCTGCTTTTTTAACCTATATGCAGAGTACATCATGAGAAACACTGGGCTGGAGGAAGCACAAGCTGGAATCAAGATTGCTGGGAGAAATATCAATAACCTCAGATATGCAGATGACACCGCCCTTTTGGCAGAAAGTGAAGAACTAAAGAGCCTCTTGATGAAAGTGAAAGAGGAGAGCGAAAAACCTATTTTGAAACTCAACGTTCAGAAAACTAAGATCATGGCGTCCGGTCCCATCACTTCATGGCAAATAGATGGGGAAACAATGGAAACAGTGACAGACTTTATTTTCTTGGGCTCCAAAATCACTGCAGATGGTGACTGCAGCCATGAAATTAAAAGACGCTTGCTCCTTGGAAGAAAAGCTATGGCCAACCTAGACAGCATATTAAAAAGCAGAGACAGTCCTTTGCCAACAAAGATTCATGTAGTCAAAGCTATGGTTTTTCCAGTAGTCATGTATGGATGTGAGAATTGGACTATAAAGAAAGCTGAACACTGAAAAACTGATGCTTTTGTACTATGGTGTTGGAGAAGACTCTTGAGAGTCCCTTGGACTGCAAGGAGATCCAACTAGTCAATCCTAAAGGAAATCAGTCCTGAATATTCATTGGAAGGACTGATGCTGAAGGTGAAGCTGCAATACTTTGGCCACCTGATGCAAAGAACAGACTCATTTGAAAAGACCCTGATGCTGGGAAAGATTGAAGGTGTGAGGAGAAAGGGATGACAGTGGATGAGATGGTTGGATGATATCACCAACTCCATGGACATGAGTTTGAGTAGGCTCCAGGAGTTGGTGATAGACAGGGAAGCCTGGCATGCTGTAGTCCATGGGGTTGCAAGGAGTCGGACACAACTGAGTGACTGATCTGATTATATTTATATTTATATTCATATTTATGTTTATATATTGCATGCCTTATCAACCTTGTCTTGTGACCCCATGGACTGTAGGCTACCAGGCTCCCCTGGGATTTTCTAGGCAATAATACTGGAGAGGGTTGCCATGCCATCCTCCGGGGGACCTTCCTGCCACAGAAATCGAACTTGCATCTCCCGTGTCTCCTGCACTGGCAGGCAGATTCTTTACCACTGAAATACCAGGGCTTCCAACAATACTAATAATATCTACATCTAAACATGTTCTTAAATTAAAGAAAGATTTTATTAGAGTTTATTTGAAATTTGGACTCAAAGTGAAAAGAAAGTTGAGATATTAGTCCTTTTGCAATAGACATTTCTCTTCACATTCACAATAGTTATCCTTACTTATGAGATAGAATTTTATGTTTTTAAACACACTGGGGAAGGTGAAATCAAATAATTTAAAAAATGTCTTCTCTAAGCTGAGCAAACTACACTTTCATTATAGGGTTTGATTATTTGTATTACTTAAATCAATATTTTCTAATTTTTCCAAAATGATGAATTGCTATCATATAATAACTTTCATCTAAATATGTCAGTCATTTTACCAGTAAAAGCAGAGGACCCTTATAACCACCTTGAGCTTCTAAAACAATCCTTGTCAGACACTCAAACATCCCATATTCCTTTAACAAGCAATTTCTACAATTAGATATCAGGTACAGTGCCAGCCGGGCTTCCTATGTGGTTCAGTGGTAAAGAATCTGCCTGCCAGTGCAGGAGGCACAGGTTAGAGCCCTGGAGGAGGAAATGGTAACCAAATACAGTATTCTTGCCTAGAAAATCCCATCGACAGAGGAGCCTGGTGGGCATAGTCCATGAGGTCTCAAAAGAGTTGGACACAACTCAGCAACTCAACAATAACAACTGTGCTAGGTATACAGGTTTTAAAGATGAAAGTCCCTGCTTCCTTCCATAAAGAGTTAACAGATAGAAAGCAAAATTAAAATAAATGTGTACTAGAATATGAAGTATTCTGTGCAGGATGATTCAAGTTTTATAGGGCTTGAAATTTGAAGGACCTTTTTTTGTTTTTTAATTTATTTTATGAAAGTATAAATGGCAACCCATTTCCAGTATTCTTGCCTAGGAAATCCCATGGACAGAGAAGCCTGTCAGGGATCACAAAAAGAGTTAGACCTGACTAACCAACTAGACAACAAATAGTTGAGTTACAAAGTTGTGTTGACTTTCTGCTGTGTAGCAAAGTGAGTCAGTTATACATATGTATATTCTTTCTCATATTGTTTTCCATTATGAATAATTACAGGATATTAAATACAGTACCGTGTGCTTTATAGTAGGATTGTGTTGTTTATCCATTCTGTATGTCATAATTTCCATTTGCTAGTTCCAAACTCCCAATTCATCCCTCCCCCTTGACAACACAAGTGTGTTCTCTATGTTTGTGAGTCCATTTCTGTTTCATAGATAAGTTCATTTGTGTCATATTTTAGATCCACCTGTAAGTAGATAAATATCATATGGTATTTTGTCATCTTCTGATTTACTTCACTTAGTATGATAATTTCTAGATCTATCTATGTTGCTGCAAATGGCAGTTTTGGATGAGTAGTATTCCATACAGGGCTTCCCTTTTGGCTCAGATGGTAAAAAAAAAAAAAAATCTGCCTGCAATGCAGGAGACCTAGGTTCAGTCCCTGGGTTGGGAAGATCCCCAGGAGGAGGAAATGGCAACCCACTCAAGTATTCTTGCCTGGAGAATTCCATGGACAGAGGAGCCTGGTGGGCTACATATAGTCCATGGGGTTGCAAAGAGTCAGATACAACTGAGTGACTAACACATACACACACACAGTATTCCGTACTACTCACATTTTCTTTATCCATTCGCCTATCAATGGACATTTAGATTGTTTCCACGTCTTGGTTATTGTAAAGAGTGCTGCTATGAACATAGGGGTACATGTATCTTTTCAAATTAAAGTTTTATCTGGAAATATGCCCAGGAAAGGGATTGCTGGATCATATGGCAACTCTAGTTTTTGAGGACCTCCATAGTGGCTGCATCAATTCACATTCTTGAGGGAACTTCTTTGTGAAAAAGAATATAAAATGACAAATGTCAAGTTAGGCATGTACGTGAATATTTATTTTTTTAACATTAAATCTTTTTTATTTTATTTTTTCCCATTTATTTTTATAAGTTGGAGGCTAATTACTTTACAATATTGTAGTGGTTTTTGCCATACATTGACATGAATCAGCCATGAATTTACATGTGCTCCCCATCCCGATCCCCCCTCCCACCTCCCTCTCTACCCGATTCCTCTGGGTCTTCCCAGTGCACCAGCCCCGAGCACTTGTCTCATGCATCCAACCTGGGCTGGTGATCTGTTTTACCCTTGATAATATACATGTTTCAATGCTGTTATCTCAAAACATCCCACCCTCGCCTTCTCCCACAGAGTCCAAAAGTCTGCTCTGCACATCTGTGTCTCTTTTTCTGTTTTGCATGTAGGGTTATCATTACCATCTTTCTAAATTCCATATATATGCGTTAGTATACTGTATTGGGCTTTATCTTTCTGGCTTACTTCACTCTGTATCATGGGCTCCAGTTTCATCCATCTCATTAGGACTGATTCAAATGAATTCTTTTTAATGGCTGAGTAATATTCCATGGTGTATATGTATCACAGCTTCCTTATCCATTCGTCTGCTGATGGGCATCTAGGTTGCTTCCATGTCCTGGCTGTTATAAACAGTGCTGCGATGAACATTGGGGTGCACGTGTCTCTTTCAGATCTGGTTTCCTCAGTGTGTATGCCCAGAAGTGGGATTGCTGGGTCATATGGCAGTTCTATTTCCAGTTTTTTAAGAAATCTCCACACTGTTCTCCACAGCGACTGTACTAGTTTGCATTCCCACCAACAGTGTAAGAGGGTTCCCTTTTCTCCACACCCTCTCCAGCATTTATTGCTTGTAGACTTTTGGATAGCAGCCATCCTGACTGGCGTGTAATGGTACCTCATTGTGGTTTTGATTTGCATTTCTCTGATAATGAGTGATGTTGAGCATCTTTTCATGTGTTTGTTAGCCATCTGTATGTCTTCTTTGGAGAAATGTCTGTTTAGTTCTTTGGCCCATTTTTTGATTGGGTCATTTATTTTTCTGGAATTGAGCTTCAGGAATTGCTTGTATATTTTTGAGATTAATCCTTTGTCTGTTGCTTCGTTTGCTATTATTTTCTCCCATTCTGAAGGCTGTCTTTTCACCTTGCTTATAGTTTCCTTTGTTGTGCAAAAGCTTTTAAGTTTCATTAGGTCCCATTCATTTATTTTTGCTTTTATTTCCAATATTCTGGGAGGTGGGTCATAGAGGATCCTGCTGTGATTTATGTCGGAGAGTGTTTTGCCTATGTTCTCCTCTAGGAGTTTTATAGTTTCTGGTCTTACATTTAGATCTTTAATCCATTTTGAGTTTATTTTTGAGTATGGTGTTAGAAAGTGTTCTAGTTTCATTCTTTTACAAGTGGTTGACCAGTTTTCCCAGCACCACTTGTTAAAAAGGTTGTCTTTTTTCCATTGTATATCCTTGCCTCCTTTGTTGAAGATAAGGTGTCCATAGGTATGTGGATTTATCTCCAGGCTTTCTATTTTGTTCCATTGATCTATATTGTATGTGAATATTTAAAATGAGAAAATAAGTCACAAAAAGTTACAAAATTTAAAAAGTTGAAAATACTACAATTTTCACAAATTTGATTGGCAAATTCTGTCTTTTCTCTGATACAATTTAATAAAATTATTTTAGTATTGATATTTTAGAAAACTTTTACCTTCACAATTTGTTATTGGTAATGTTATAAAAGTGTTTAGGATCGTTATCCAGTTTGAGAAAACTTTTATTAAGTTTCTTTCATATAAATAAAATTATAGGCACTTCAAATATTCCTGCACACTGACTGTCTCACATACTGAGTTAACAATACTTATTAACCAGTTTATCACAGATATCTTCATTACTTTGATATCATTAGGAGTTTCATGTTATCTTTATCAAAGTCAATAATCTTGTCCAAACAACAACAAATTTAAGTCATTTTCCACTGGGTTCATACGACTTACTTATTCACTAATTTGATTACCTAACAATTTATGACTATTCAGTTCCTTGTCTCGGGAAAACATCTCTTTCTTTATTAACATGGAAATAGTTTAGGTATGATTTGAACATGTTTTGTTAAAATTTGCCTCTCATTGTCAGAGTAATTGTAATTTTCTTTCTCACCATTTTTTTTGTTTGTATATTTTATTGATTTTATGTAAATTTTCTCCCATTTAAAAAAATGTGTCCCAAAAAAGAGTCTATAATTTCTCACTTGCTGTATCAAAAACATTCCAAAAAGCATTTATTACAGCTAACATGGCTTCTCCTTAGTCTTTTCCTAAAAATGCTCTAGTGGCTGCGATGAGTGGAACAAGACTCAAATCATAACTACTTGCAGTTGAATTATGTTTAGCTTCACAGTATATATGCATTCGTGTTATGGAAATATGAAAAGGAAAACTAACTGGGTCTGGTAAGTTGAAGGAAGTCATCAGATGTATGTGAATATTACAGCTGACTTTTGCAAAATAAGTCAGCTTTCACAAGGTAGGGAAGACTTTGGGGAGGAATTTGTGCAAAAGGTCAAAGCACCAGAAACCCAAGGTTCTGACCCTGAAATCACTATCCTTGTCTTCCAGTTAGCTATCCATCATTCTCATTGTCCAATTTCCACCTACTTATATGCTGTAGCAATTATGGATTTTGTAACTCAAGGGCAATTAAAATAAGCCAAATGGCAAATAAATTTCCAGGTGAAAATAGCTTGAGATTTTTGGTTTGGAAAGGTAAAATGGAGTGCCATGCCCTCCTCCAGGGGATCTACCCAATCCAGGGATCGAACCCATGTCTCCTGCATGGCAGGCAAATTCTTTACTGTTGAACCACTGGGGAAGCTCAAAGACCAGGAGAAGGATATATTTGAAACATTAAATCATGAAGGAAATGCTTGTCTTCAAGTTGTGGATGTACCAAATAATGGAACACACTCTTGAAACCTGGAGGCATTTTTGGAAAATGAATGTACACTTTCACTCAGTGGGTTTCACCAACCTGAAAGATGATAAAGGTTATAATCAGGAGTTTCAAGGAAGCTTCAATGACATCAGATGAAAGATCTTTATCAACAGGAAATTATACTACAGAGCCTCCAGTCTCTACTCTTTGTGATAAAGATCAAGAAAAGGAGCTGTCATCCTCTCTACATAAGAGGTCTTATTAAAGTCAAATACTGTGGAGTCAGGTGAGCGTTTAGGGTGACCTGACCTGATGTTCTAAGTTTCTCAAACATCTTTAAAGCCTTTAAGAAAAATAAATATCAAATAGATAATCCCAAAGATTAAAGACAAATGCATATCACATATATGGTTTCCTTTTTCACTAATGTCATGGTTAATTTTATGTGTCAACTTGACTGGGCCACAAGATGTTCAGATATTTAGTCAAAAACTATTAGATGTGTCTGTGAGGGTGGTTTGGATGATATTAACATTTGAATCAGTAGACTGAGTGGAGAAGATTACTTTCCCACTGTGACTGGGCCTCATCCAATGGATTGAAGAACCCTGGACAGAACGAAAAGGATGACTCTCCTATGAGTAATTGGAAACTCCTCCTGCTTGATGGCTTGAGATGGAATATTGGTCTTTTTCTGCCTTCAGATTCAGACTGAAACATTGTCTCTTCTTGGTCTGGAGCTTATCTATTAGTTCTCCTAGTTCTCAGACCTTTAGATTTGGACTCCTACTACACCAAAGGCTCTCCTGGGTCTCTAGCCTTCTCTGCCTCCATTATCATTCATCCACTTTCATTTAATATATATCTTCATGTATTTACATATGTGTGCTACATGTGTGCTCAGTTGTGTCCAACTTTTTGCAATCCTATGAATTATAACCCACCAGCTTCCTCTATCCATGGAATTTTCCAAACAAGAATATTGCAGTGGGTTGCCATATCCTCTTCCAGTGGATCTTCCTGGCCCAGGGATCGAACTTGCTACTCCTGTGTCTCTGGCACTACAGGTGGATTCTTTATCACTGAGCCATCAGGGAAGATATGTGAAGATTTCAGATATGTATGTATGTATATATATATGTATGTGTATATATATATATATATATATATATATATATGGACCACTTTCATATAATATATATCTTCATATATATAAATATATGATATAGATATATACATATCCTGTTGGTCCTGTTTCCCTGGAGAACATAATACAACTGATAGAAATTAGATGAAGAATTCTGTATGGTAGCTAGCTTCCCTTGTGGCTCAGACAGTAAAGAATCTGCCTGCAATACAGGAGACCCAGGTTAGATCCCTGGGTGGGGAAGATCCCTTAGAGAAGGAAATGGCAATCCACTCCAGAATTCTTGCTTAGTCAGCTACAGTCCATGGGGTCACAAAGAGTCAGACACAACTGAGCAACTTCCACTTTCAAATTAGATGAAGAATTATATATGGTAGCTAAGAAGGGAATATCTCAATTAATATTTATGCTTATTTAGTCCATACGTTTATTTGCCAGTTAAAATATGGTATAATAAGTAAACAAAGACATACCCTAACCATAAACATATATCCATCAATGTTAAGTTGGTCCACTTTACAGATAACAAAAAAGGAACACAGTGAGATTAAACATTTTTACCAAAGACGTACAGCAAAGCAGTGGCAGGACCATCGGTAGCATACCTTTTCTGAATTCTAATCTATTGTTCCATCCTTCACACCAGACTTCTAATTTCACACTTGATTTTTCCCACATTTTAGTGGTTTAACATGTGAAACAATCTCTGAAGCTAACTCCCATCCCCCACTTCACTTACTGTGTATCATTTCTTTCTTTAAAATGAGTATGTTCAGCTGAATAAAACAGGTCATTGGGTTGGGCAAGGAATATACTATGCTTTAGACAAAGGATGGCAGTGAAGGGCCAGAAGAGATCATCAGAACACCTCTGGCTCATGAGGCTCAGCCAGAGAACACTCTGAAGTCCACTCCAAGAGGAGAAGAGAGTAAATATTGAACTAATGCCAAAGTACTCAACGGCAAGGAGAGTTGTGGATGGGGGAGGGGGAAGAAATGCCAAGGTCTACCAGGAAGCAGTATCCTGGAGGCTCCTTAGACCACCTCATCTCCAGAGAAGCCTCTGGTAACCTGAACATGTGTAAACAAAGCTGACACTAAGAAGCACAAAAATTTGCTTCAAAGAACTTTCCCTGAATATTCTTACATGAGGTGCTCACTGTCCATTTGCTCTTGGTAAATTTCACCACTACACTTATTCAGTTTTCATACCCTTGGAAGTCTCACTCAATATTTAATGATATGCTGGCTTGGCAAAATAAAAGAAACTGTAGATTACTTTTGCAAAACACATCTGCTTGCTACAGAAGACAAGTGAGGAAAGGAAAATAAGGCATTGATTCAAATTTCCCTGGACAGCTTTTAAAGCTAACTGAAAAAAAATTATATCAAAGAATACTTCCTAATTTCTAAGAAAAGAAATAAAAGTCACTTAGAGAATGTTTATCACAACTAACTATATGGCTTTTGTCAAATCTATAACGATAGCTTTTTTATACAACTAATACATTCAGTATATTTCCCCCTATTCTTTGATTTCAAGCAAGATTTCACTAGTTTGCATTATGGCAGATTTTTATAGTTGCTATGCATTTTGCTGTTTTGCTCTGATTAGTTTTATGTTGGGTCCTTGATGAGAAATATGACACCTGTGACACCATTACAATTGTTCCTATGAGAAAAATCAATCTTTTTTGACAATGAAACAAGTCATGACAATTTTCATGAACATCCTCTAGTGAAAAGAAGGGTGCATTATTATATGCCTTCACTACACAGAAAGGACCAGAGGGGTAATATCCTAGAGTTTGCTTTGGATAAATCATCCGATTTTATGAGTCCTTGCATAGATCCAGTCCCTGTGTCAGAACCAGTGAGAAGTTTCTATGGGGGTTTCTTAGACCTCAGAGTGCTGCTAAGCTGTAGTTCTGCCTATCCTTAAACATGAAGGTAAATGTCCAGACCTACTTATATGAAGTGTTTGACATATTCTATGGTTAGTAAGCTATAAACCCTAGGATATATTCAAGAGTCAGTTATTGGTGTCTACAACTATATACTCATTTCTGATGTTTCTGATGCCTCTATCTTTGGGGATGGATGAGGGATAAATTTGGATGTCTAATGAATGGAATTGAAGGCTTAATCTGGATGGTGGTGAGATATTTAAGAAGAAAAGCAATCCTCCACATATAAAGAATAAACTATTTTACCTACACAAAAGTTATTTTTTAGAAGGATATGTGATTGAAAGGTGTCTGTGAGAGCTGGATGTTTCTTTTCTGACCCACCACTTTCATAATGTCACAAACCATAAATAAATATATCATACAGTTATAACTTAAAAATTAGACTCTAATCAAAACTTTCCTTCCTATCTGATGCTAACTTTCATTTCTGCCCATCATATCAACTGTTTAATGGAAACAGTGTGTCAGTTGTCAGGAGTCATGAAAATCTGACAGTGGAAATTGATAGCCTAAGTGAAATTACAAATTTTGAAAAAGATATGGAATTCCATGAAGTTCACGAAAGTCTTTTTTTTTTTTTTTGAGGACTGCTTTTATATGCACAGAAATAATTGAAGAAAAGATGACACAAAAACAGATGACTAAGCACCTAAAGATTAAAAGAGGATTGGGGGAAAAGTTATCTTTCCCAAAGATAATTCTCTCAATAATCATAGAAGTTAAACATGCAGGCTTTTTAAAAGGCCACATGGCATTTACAAAATGCCTGAAACCTGTTGAATTTTTGTAGTAGATGTAAATGTCGAAAGAATTAAATCTTTTGACCACGTCTTCCCATTTCTATGGGCTTCCCTGGTGGCTCAGATGGCAAAGAATCTGCCCACAATGTGGGAGACCTAGGTTAGATCTCTGAGTCAGCAAGATCCCCTGGAGAAGGAAATGGCTACCCACTCCAATATTCTTGCCTGGAGAATTCCATGGACAGAGGCTCCTGGAGGCCTACAGCCCAGGGGGTCACAAAGAGTCAGATATGACTGGGGGACTCGTACCTTCCCCATTCCTATGGTGATCTTCTTAGCCTATAACAACCTGATTTACCAAATACCTCTCCTCTATGCAGACTCTGTTTTCAGTTTCTCATCAAAAAAAAAAAAAAAAGGAGAGGAATCTTTATTATGAAAATGGAATGAGAACAGAAATTGACTTTCTGTCCTGGAAAGAGATGATTTGCAATATAGAACAAGGTTAAGGGCAGATACCAGACTATCAGAGTGAAAAGAAAGGGAAAGGGAGACACATGGTTTGAGAAACATATTCAGTATATTTACCTTAAATTTTACAAAGCAAACAAAAAGTACTTTGTAGTATCACAACAGTAAATAATATAACTCATAGGAAATAAACTTATGAAATCTTCATAAGTGATAAATGCATATGATACTGTGACTTAAAGAAGGTTTATTATAATTAGAAGAAAAGGAAAATTGAGAATTTTTTCTGAGATACACATATGTAGAAAAAGTGAGAGAAACACTGGTCTTTGTAAACAGACAAAAAAATAACTTACAGGTGGGAGCAAAATTCCATTTGGTCATTTGAGGATTGATCACATCTATTTACTCAAAACTTTTCCTCTAATAAAATAATAAATGAGCTGATTTAAAGGTGGTGAATCTATTTTGACATTCTCTCTTTTCCCACCTGGACACAGACCGCTTCAGCTCCAGAACTGACTCCTTTATTTGATGAACAAGGATGGCCAGGGGAAGGTAAACAAACATAGCCTCTTTGCAAACTCAGTCTGACACCCTAGTGTTAGTTAAAGGCAAGTCATATATTTGCTACTTTGGTTTTAACTTTATTTATAAAAGCAGAGTTCCTCTGTTGATTCCATAACTCATTCTGAGTTCTGAGAGGTTTGTATAAAGGTCAGCTGTCATAATTTTTCATTTATTTGGGAGTGTTTTTTAACATTTGTAATGAGATCTTGGGATTCCTGATGTAGGGATATAAAATTTCTCTTTTCACTAAATCCTTTAGACTGACTAGGAAATCCTAGGCAACAGAATCCTAGGCAAATTCCATTGCCTAGGATTTAAGCAACAAAATTTTAAAGCCAGAATAGACCTTAGAGATCATCAGTTTCTTTATTTTCATAAATATGAAAACCAAGGCCCTGAAACCAGAGTCTCAAACTCATGCTTACATAGTGATGTTGCAGGGTACAAAAGATTGAGGATTTGGAAGCCAGACTTTTGAATTCAAATCCTTACTCTGCTATTTATAATTATGATATACTGGGTAAACCATTTAGCCCTGGAGGAAGATATTTTGATGTGACTGAAGTTAAATAATTTTACCATACACATCAGTTTATCTATCTATAAAATTAGGGCAATAATACCTAGGCTTCAGGGTTATTGATAGAAATACAAATAATATATAAGAATGCTTTTAAAATGTTAACTACTTTTTTTTTTCTTTTGCTTTTTTACCATGTTTATTTAACATAGTACTTTTGTTTTCTTTGGATAAAATTTGGTTATTAATTCATTTTATATATCACTATGCATTTCATGCTATAAGGATGATCACAGTGGACTATACTTATCAATTTATATCCTTTACCCACAGTATGAGCCATATAACACCAGCTTACTCTGGGCTGGGCCGTATGCAATGTGCTTTACAGATATCTATCTCACTGTAAGTTCATAAGGCAAAGATTGTCTCCATTTTATTACATGAAGAAATTCCAAAATCCTAGATCTCCACTCTTTGCTCTTTCTAACTAAGAGACGGTATTAGTATAAGCTTTAAACGTCTGATTCAATTTTTAAAAATTCCTTTAGTAAAAACCTATTTCATAACAGTATATTCCAACAGTACCACAATTAGACCTAGATTAATATTTGACAAAGAGTGAGTCTCAACAGTGGACTCAGAATGCTCCAGGAAGATGGAGGCACATGGTCAGGTAGCGCTGTATATGCCGTGTGTTCTTAGCAGTTTCAGTTGTGTCTGACTCTGCAACCCCACGGACTGTAGCCCTCCAGGCTCCTCTGTCCATGGGAGTCTCCAGGCAAGGATACTGGAGTGGGTTGCCATGCCTTCCTCAATGCTATATGCTATGGCTCTAGACCAAAGAGAATACATTATAATAGGGAATATTATAATATCCCCTTATTAATATTAATATCTAAAAGACTTCTAAAACATCCTGCAGGAAGGAAATTTATGTATACTAGCTTAACCAGTTTCTTTGGCATCCTAAATAAATATCTATTAATACCACACAGAGTTGTGCCACCTGGACAAAATCCATCCCCAAAAATAACTTACAAAAGTGCTGCTAAAGGCACAAGTCAACTGAAATGAAATGGATTAAATAATGGCTTACATTCCTTCTGAATGTTAAGTAAATAAAATAACAAGTCAACTCATTTATTTTTACTTAAAAATGTTTATGTATAGGGCTGGGGAGAGCAGGGCAAAGCCGCTGGATATATATGGAGTTTTACCTTGGGGGATGAAAGTGTTTTGAACTAGACAGAGGTAGTGGTTGCAGAGCACTATGAATGTAATAAATGCCATTGAATTGTTTACTTCAAAATGGTTCCATTTATTAGGCGAATTTCAACCTCCATATATTATCTTTTAAAATTTCACACATATAAAAAGTACAATTTCAAAATGTTAAAATCTATTTCAAATGTTGTATGAGAAATCTACAAAATTTTTCAGCGTTAAAACATGTATTCCTATAAATATCAAATCAACACATCGTATACCTGAAACTAACACAATATTATGTCAGTTACACTACAATTATAAAAAGGAACAGGTATCACCAAATCAACGAGTAAGTTTTCTTAATGGCCTGTAAAATATCTGTATGTATTTATAAAAATAAAAATCAATATTCCTTTTAAGCTCTGAAATTGCAGAAGCTATGTAATAAAGTCCATACTAGAAAAAAGAAAAGGTATTTTCTACAGGTAGCTAATATTTTACAGACAGATTATAAACCATCACAAAACACATATTGACAGAGATTGACTGCGGCTGCTGTAACTTAATCTCTGCATTGGTGATCTCAAGCCTCTTGAGTCTCACTTCATGGTTTTATGATACAGTTACATCACAACCCCTCAGCAGAATTACAGCTTTGTCACTAATCTCTCCCTATCAGTTATCCTGTAAGGAAGGAAGCTGGAAGGCACCATGAGAAAGAGGCAACGGCATGAATGATTGTGTTCAGGCTCTTTCCACCACAATATCTGTAAGTCTGGGAGTGATAAATGGCACCCAAGTTATAAACGAGCAACAAGGTCAGTAGCACCAAGCAGCCAAGAGTTCAAAGAAAAGTCACAATTCTGATGGGTTCAAGAAAAGGCCACATACTGCTGGCGTGCATCAGTAGAGATAAATCCTTCGAGATGCCTTACTGCAATTACAAAACAGAATTAGAAAAGCCTGTTATGGAAGAGCTAAGAGTTCTGTCCAGGAATTGAACAAAGAACATTGATTAGAATAAAAGTCATTCATTTTCTGGAAAAAAAAAGTCAAGAATCCTGGTGGAAAATGTCTTCAAAATGTTAAATAATTCTTCAACACTGAATGATGTATATCTGAGCAAGTCTGCTTTTCTTCTTGGTCTTCTCCCCTTAATCTCTTAAATACATCTATAAAGAATCCAGAAGAGACATGGAGGGAAGTGGCCTGACTTTCTAGAATTATTTTAGACTGAGTCTTCATCTCTTTATCAATTTCCTTAGGTGAACTGCATAAAATTAAAATGTAATCTTTTCTTATAAACTAAAATATACACATCTCCTAAAAATATAAGGAATAAAAACCACTCAATGTTATAATGATAAGTTGACCAAGAAATAAATCCCCTTGTTTGGCCATTTGTGTAATGTGTGTGTGTGTGTGCTCACTCATGTCTGACTCTTTGCAACCCTGTGGACTATAGCCATCCAGGCTTCGCTGTCCATGGGATTTCCCAGGCAAGAACACTGGAGTGTGTTGCCATTTCCTACTCCAGGGAATGTTCTCGACCCAGGAATCGAATCTGTGTCTTGCACCTTCTGCATTAGCAGGCAGATTCTTTACCACTGTACCACCTAGAAACCTGAAAATGTTGAGGATTTTCCCAAAGTCGTATCATTGGTAAATGACAAATTAGGATTAAAATCACTGGACTCTTGAAACTTACTCCTGTCTTCTTTCTCCTTAATAAAAAGTGCTCTCAGATAGCTTCTGAAGTTCTTGTAGCATCTAGCTCTCTCATTGAAGGGACTGTAGTCCTCAAGTTTTCATGCTCTGTATATTTGTAATAGATTTCAACAATCTTTGCTATTGTCCATTTATTCATTTGTGAGAGTCAGGACAAATTGTACCATATTAGAAAATTTGCTAACCATTCTGATGCAAAGCTGAAGAATACTAAAATTGAAAATCACTGAAATCTCTACTCTTCCTCAGAGAAAGAATCCTTGAAAGCATGTCTCTCCACTTTCACTCTCCTTCCTCATTAAGGAGCCTCATGTTCCACCTGTGACAGTCATAGAAATTTTCCTCCTTATTTTAAACAGCCATGTTGGAGTACAGAAAATTGCACCATGTCTCCCATGAGTAATTAACATTAGGGTAATTACTTTCACAATGCTTTTGCCTTAAACAACAGAATATGAAATGTTAAAAAGCTGTTCATCGCATCCAATAATGGAAATGTAAGGTACATTTTGTTATGGATGCTTTTAAGATTCAAATTGATGTTACAAAAGTTTCAGGATAGGACACTAATCATTAAGGAAAAATATATTTTCAACAGTGGCCTAAAACTAATTAGCATTAATCAAAGGACACAAGAGCTCCTATTGTCCAAATTGGTAGACAATTCAAGAAAGAATTACTTGTCTTTTAAGACCATTCTTTATAGTTATTTTGTGCATGTCTAATTTTATGAAACTACTCAAACTAAGTATTGAAATTATACCATAAAGCTTTAAAGGTTTCTTTTTTCCACTGTGTCCCATAAATGCTACAACACTTCCTAATTTGCTGTGAGAGCATTTGACTGGCATTGTGATCAGCCCCAAAGAATTTCTGCAAACTTGCTGATTCACACCTCTCTTGAATATGTGTAATAACAGTTTTGCTTCAAAGGTATCTCTCTTCTTGCTGTGTTAAACTTGAAAAGGATAAGATGATTATTTCAATCAAGTACATCATTAAGAAGTCTAGACCATGAAAGTGAGATTTTTTTACTGGATAATGAAAAGAGGGAGTGATCAATAGACTGCTACTCAGCTTCAAATACATGTGAGAGTTATGAAGAGTTGTGCTCTGATGGGAGAGTAAGATCAATAAAAATATATATAATCACTGAAGTGTTCTGTGTACTCTAGATTCTAGAAAAATTATAGTTCAGACCAAAGCCTTCTGCAACTACTTCAAAGTGTCTGAATTCTTTCCTTGTGCTGGAATGTTCTAATTATTATGGCTAGAAAAACCAAGTTACAGGATAATTAACTACCTCCTCCATTAGAATCGGACTGAAATAAAACAGATCTCAGATGCCCTTGGACTTCCTTTGGCACCTTTACTTTCACTGGGGTAGGTTTACTTCATGAATATGTAAAATACAGAATTAATCATCCTCTCTCTATTCCATGAATAAATTGCTCCTGCAGATTTATCCTGTAAGCAATGCTGTGTGCCCCGCTTGGCTTTCCTCTTTTGCTGTAGGCTTCCAGAGTAGCTGTTTACCCCTCTTCATAGAAAGCACTTCCTGTAGTCCTTGCTGAGCCAGAAAATCTGTACTCGTTATCATGGAGGGAGATCACAAAGAGAGATATAACCTGGATAAAAGGCACATTTTAACTTAATTAAGACCGCTATTACAATGAGACCATTAAAGCACAAATAGTATTGGCAATCTGCTGGAGCTGAGGGACTTTTTTTTTAAACCTGTGGTGGATTTTATTGTTGCTATAATGGTTTTTTACCATAATGAAATTTAATACATTACCAGGAAAAAGCCATGCCCTGTGGTAGGGTGCTGCTTATATTTCGAAACACGTTAGCGTGAAGCTACAGTGAGATCTAATAATAGAAATGAACTTACCTAAAGATGCATTGATTTTTATATTAGGTCATGTTGAGAATTTACAAAGAACATCGAGTCCACGAAACAAAAATCCTCTTGAGAATAGCATTGATTGCAAGAAGGGTAATATTAGAAAAATGGAAATCCTCTCCTCCCGGAATGGCGTGTGTTGGTATAATGGATTAAGTGCAGGAGGTAGTTTAGAAAAGGTCATCTTTCAGAGAAATGATAAATTTGACAAATTTCACTAGATTTAATCACCCCTGAGATTTGCTCAAAATAGCAATGAGGTAACAATTCCCATATAATTTGCTTATTTATTATAACTTCTGAAATTATAAACATTATTTCTATTAGTATGATCTAGTCAATAAAATTCCTCACAAAACAAATTCCTACCATTTTAATATATAGCCCAGTCATCGTGGAGAGTGTCAGTTGTCAGCTATGTCTGACTCTTTACAACCCCGGGGACTGTAGCCCACCAGACTCCTCTCTCCATGAGATTCTCCAGGCAAGAATACTGGAGTGGGTTACCATTCCCTTCTCCAGGGGATCTTCCCAACCCAGGAATTGAACCCAGGTCTCCTGCATTGCAGGCAGATTCTTTACCATCTGAGCTACCACAGGAGCTCTAATCATTGGATGACTTCAAAGAAGGGAAGGAGACTGTCCAAGAAAGAAAGAACAGAGAAATAATGCAGGATTCAATTACATCTTTCACAAAAGCAGAGACCCCCTCCCCCCCACCTCATGAGACATAAGGGATTCTTATGCCTACATCATTAAACTTGAAGTCAGCATTCAATAGTTTATATATGTATTCAAAAAACACTTTGCTATCAGTTTTCTTCAGAGTGGTGTATACCTTCATTTTCATCATTCTAGTTTATGTTGTTTATCCATATTCCCTATTATAATGTATTTTGTCTTGAAATACTATATTACAGTTTTCATATCTTTGAGGGCACATCTCTTGAGAATTTTCCTAATCTGTAGGGACATTCTGGTGCTCCTTACTTTCTCTTTACCTGTATGAAATTGGTACGAGATTCAGCTCACCTTTTTCTATTGCTCCATTTTATGTAAAACGAGGGTTCCAGTCTTTTTTGAAAGAAGGAATGAACCCTGCTCTCTTTCTCTACTTCATGGCTCTAGAGCGCCCTCTTTTGTTGTTTTCTCAAAGTGATTGAAATAATAGAGTCCTTCGCTTTGTCATTTTCATGCAGAACGAGAGAGACAAACCACCACCTATGGACCAGCCATGGATCTCTGGCCTATTTTTGTACTGCCTTCAAGCTAAGATTGTCTTTCATGTTTCTAAAACATTGAAAAGAAAAAGGAAAGGAAGGAAGGAATAAAGGAAGATGATGCACAGAGATGCAGTTACGCCACAATAAAGCTGGCAGATTCACTGTCTGACCCTTTAAATAAAACATTGCCATCCCGAGTCCCAGGTCAACATTTTCCTTTGAACTTGTCATTGTCCTGTACAGTGATAATTCTGCTCCCAGAAATTTTCTCCTGGTTCAACAAGACTTTGACCTGAAAGAGAGCTTCTGGTGTTCAGTCTCAAGAACCTTTAGGGTCCAGATCTCACATGGGTCCCCATGCACTAACCATTAAATTTGATCCTGAGGACCCCGTCAGCTTTGCCTGATGTTTTCAGATTGCCACTATTTCCAGCTGACTTTCTTCCTCCGTATTTGTGGAAAGTTTCAGGAAGAACTGAAATTTTCGCCACTGCCTCCATCTTCCCAAAATCGAGTTTTTTTTTTTTAACTGAATAATGAAGAGAACCTGGAAAGATTAGGAATATTTCTGCTTTCTCTCTATGAACTGGAATGTGATTTTTTAAGGACCAAGGATGTGTTCAGTAAATGCTTATTAGCTTTAGTGCTTCTTATCTCTAATAAAATATCCAATTATTTTTTACATATGTTAATAAAGCTGATCAAATAAATAATTAAATTTCAATTTATGTACCATCCTACAATAAAATTAAATT
Source organism: Cervus canadensis (assembly GCF_019320065.1). Classification (NCBI taxonomy): domain Eukaryota; kingdom Metazoa; phylum Chordata; class Mammalia; order Artiodactyla; family Cervidae; genus Cervus; species Cervus canadensis. The sequence continues at coordinate 19,123,630 of NC_057412.1, forward strand.
CCCCTCAGAAAGAGCAGACTGTTTTCTACCGGGTTAATTCTATATCTCCCCAAATAATAAAGTCACTCTCAGGGAGCTGAAGCTATTTCACTCTTTTTGTTTCAGATTTCCTTTTCAAGAAGGTAGCACAATATGAACCTTCATAATTAAATTCATTCTGTGAGAATGATGGAGTCACTTATACTGAACCCATAACTATTCAAAATGCTAAAGAAAATATAAAAAGTAGCTCCGAGGAAACCCTGGAGAGTGAGCAAAAGCAGGAAGAACCTGGAGGGCATTTGATTCTTAGGGCTAAGAAAGGAGGCACACCAAGTGATATCCTTGTCTCCAAGGTCTTTGGATGAGAACCCCCGCCAGACAACACAGAGGGAGGGGAGGGAAAGGTGCTGACCCTCAAGCAAAGGTTCAGACTTGCCGGCTTCGTAAATCAGAGAAGGAAGTTTGGGATTCTAAGTGGCTGAAAATTGAGAGGAGAGAATCAAATTAAAAAGACCACAGTATGTCTTTCTGAATTATGGTTTTCTCGTGTATATTCCCAGTAGTGGGACTGCTGGGTCAGACGGTATCTCTGTTTTTAGTTTTTTGAGAAGTCTCCATACTGGTTTCCACAGTGGCTGTAGCAATTTACATCCCCACCCAGAGTACAAGAGGGTTCCCTTTTCTCCACACCCTCCCCAGCATGTATTGTTTGTAGATTTTATGATGACGGCCATTCTGACTCCTCATTATAATTCTGATTTCCATTACTCCAATAATTAGTGATGCCTCTTGGCCATCTGCATATACACACGATGACGTACTAGTGGGAAGCTGCCGCCTAGCACACGGAGTTCAGCTCTGGGGCTCTGTGATGACCTAGAGGAGCAGGATGGGGGCTGCGAGGGAGGCTGAAGAGCGAGGGGATATATGTACACTTAGAGGTGATTCAGTTTATCATACAGCAGACACCAATACAATATTGTAAAGTAACTACACCCCAATAAAAAATATAATAGAACTTCAACAAAAGACCTCTTTTGTGACCCCATGGACTGTAGTCCACCAGGCTCCTCTGTCCATGGGATTTCCCAGGCAAGAATACTGGAGTGGGTTGCTATTTTCTTCTTCAGGGGATCTTCCCAACCCAGGGATCTAACCCAAATCTCCTGCTCTGCAGGCGGATTCTTCACCACTGAGCCAAAAAACAGAAAACAGTTAGGGCAATCTTCAAAGCGAAAAATCCCTGCCGATCCCTGGATGTGCCCAGAATGGGATATGAAGAATTTCTGGTTTGCAAACTTGGGAAATGCCTGGGTGAAATCTGAAACTGGCCCCAGGGCATAGCCAGGAAGGAGAGATCCAAGAAAGAGGCTTACTTGGATTCTATTCTATGGAATTTTACCCAAGGAAATCTCCCAGTGTCTCCTCCTTTATTTATTTAGTACCTTTGATGAAGACCTACAACATGTGCTAAGATGGGCACCGCAGGAGATACAAAGTGAATGAGACAAATCTTGGCCTTACAAAGAATGCACGATCTAGGTTAGACACTAGTGGTACATACGCTGTGCTGCGCTTAGCCGCTCAGTCATGTCCGACTCTGAGACCCTATGGACTGTAGCCCGCCTGGCTCCTCTGTCCATGGGAATTCTCCAGGCTAGAATACTGAGGCAGGTAGCCTATTCCTTCTCCAGGGGATCTTCCTGACCCAGGAATCAAACCGGGGGTCTCCTGCGTTGCAGGTGGATTCTTTACCAGCTGAATTACAAGTGGTACATATAAATATACAAAAACAAAAAAAAGAAATAAATATAAATAATTAAGGAAGAAAAGAAATGGGGAATTGTGGTAGTTGACCTAAAGAAACATTTACTTCTAGGGTGGTTGTCTAGAGAAGAAAGTATTGTAGGCAACTTTTGAAAGTGAAAAGTACAGTCAGAGTTTTGCCAAGTGAATGTGTTTGTATAGGGCATTCTAGTGGATAAGGCCACATTCATAAATGTTCACAAATCTGTTCAAAGAACAGCTTGCAAGTTCCGATATTCTATTTTATACCATCATTATTCTGTCAAGGCTGATGCAATCTGAATTTTATGTAAGTTTAAAAGCAATCTAACTTGAGATTCAGTAACAAATCTCACTACATTGTTATTAGAGTCATCCCTCCGTATTCATGGGGGGGTCATTCCAACATCTAACCTACACACAACCTCCCATATATGGTAAGTCGTCTCTAGATTTCTTATAATGCCTAGTATGATGTAAATGATATGTAAATAGTTACCATCTCTCAGCAAATTCAAGTTTTGCTTCTTGGAACATTCTGGAGCTTTTCCCTCCAAAATATTTTCGATCTTTTGGTTGGCTGAATTCAAGGATGCAGAGGGCTCACTGTATTATTACAACCAAAGAATCATGTTTTAATCCCCAGCAAATATAAGAAATTCCTCATGATTTACTCTTTTTAGAAATAAACAAAACAAGTAAAATCATACAAAGACATGAAATTGTGCACATTACAATTTATGCACCCCTCCTCAAGTGAAAAGAAACTGAAGTGTTACTGGCCATCTTTCATATATCAGGTGTAATGGGATAACTATGTATGTGTATCATTATTTCATGTTTATTTCCACTCTGTGCAAAACACTGTGCTAGATCTTACAGAAAAAGAAAAATAGGTATTCATTCTTTAAGGAGTTTGCACGTTAATGAGGGAAACACACACGAGCTCAGTTACCACAAATGAGGTCTATGCATTTATCAGTTCAACGTCATAAAGATGCCTGGCTGTTCAGAAAAAGGAAGCATTTTCCCCTTACCCCTGTCTGACTTACAGCTCTGTCTTCAGACTCTTCATTATTGTACTGTTCTATATTACAATACTTAACTGTATTTTAACTGTGTACTTGACTTGCTCTTTTGACACAGTAAGATATTAAAGGGAAAGACTGAGCCATCATCTCTTTTTGCCTCAGAATCTGGGAAGTCCTGGAATGTTCCATCATTCATTAAACATTTCATTAAAGGAGGAGTAAGTAGATAATCAGTAACTTTAAAATAAATTTTTTTTAATTGGGGTAGAGTTTCTTTACAATGTTGCATTAGTTTCTGTTGTACAAGGAAGCGAATCAGCTATATGTATACATAAACCGCCTCCCTCTGGACCTCCCTCCCACCGGCCACCTTCATTCCACCCGTCTAGGTCACCACAAAGCATAAGAGCTTAGCTCTCTGTGCTATGGAGTCAGTTCCCAGTAGTTATCTGTTTTACACACGGTGGTGCACATACGTCGAGCCCAATATCCCAATTCACCCCCTGCCCCCATGTCTACATGTCAGTTCTCTACATCTGCGTCTTCATTCCTGACCTGTAAATAGGTTCAAATAGCCAGGACATGGAAGCAGCCTAACTGTCCATCAACAGATGAGTGGATAAAAAAGATGTGGTATACATATACAATAGAATATTACTCAGACATCAAAAGAAAGAATATTGGGTCATTTGTAGAGACACGTGTGAACCTAGAGTCTATCATACAATGTGAAGTAGATCAGAAAGAGAAAAACAAATACTATATACTAACGCATATATGTGGACTCTAAAATAAATCATTTTTTACTGTAAAATCTTATTTAACAAAAGAGTACCCTCATAACCATAGAAATTATGGAGTGATAGATGGGGATGGGACATAAAATGATCAATCTATCATTTTATTTTCTCAACCTGACTTCTGTAATCTTCTCCCAAAGCATTTTAAGCATCTGAATTAAATATATATGCTGCAAAGAGTAACCTATAAAATATTTTGTAGTATGTGCCAAAGTTCAGTTACACACTTGGATTCATATTTAATCTAAATTCTACTCATAAAAAGTTCTCATCCTTTCTCTGCAATAGAAATATATCATGTCATGGAAACTCTTTTTTTAATCATGTCCTCCTTAGAATTTAAAATAATAACACAGCTTGTGAGTTTTTACTTTTTTTGAAAAAAAAAAATTTTTTTAGAGGAATTTACAGTAAAACTGAGCCAAAGGTATAGAGATTTCCTATATACCTCTTGCCCCACATACACACAAGCCTCTCCACTGTCAGAATCCTGCACTAGAAGGAACATGTTGCAGCTAATAGACCTACATTAACACATCATTATCATCCAAAGTCCACAGTTTACCTTAGGGCTCACTGTTGGTGTGGTAGCTTCTATAGGTTTTAACAACTAGGCAATGACACATATCCACAAATATAGTATCACACAGAATAGTTTCACTGCCGTAAAAATCTTCTGTGCTCTGCCTATTCATTCTTCCGCTTCTCTAACCCTTGGCAACCACTGATTTATTTCTTAATAGACTTTATTTTTTGGAGCAATTTAAGTTTCACAGCAAAATTGAGCAGAAAGCACAAAGATATCCCCTTCCTATACCCCTGGCCGCACACATGCACTTTTTAATCATTTCTATTGCACAAAGGGAAGTGAATGCAGAACTAGAAGCCAAATGTTCTACTTCTAAATTCCGTGTTCTTTCTACTTTATAGCAAATACTCCTCTCTAAACACAGCCTCTACTGTAACAAACCGGCTCTATGGACCCACTTTACGCAAAGTTCATTCAGGGTGATTATGGCCCTAATTCCTTTACTAAAAATGCTCCTGAAAGAATCATAAAAGTTACCCTTTAAATATTAACCAACTTTTAGTGACTACAAATAATCAAGGCTGTCTCAGAGTTTTGTGTAAGGACACTCTGCACTGTCCTTCAAAATTGCATTTCCTGTTAATAGCTCCATGTAAGTAAGGAGTCAAGTCACCTAAGTTCCTCTGTTTTTAACAAAAGTCCTCATGGACTAAATAAATTGTTAGTTTGTTTCCAGCAATAGAATTCAGTGATGAAACAAACATTCTTTTCTGTCATAGAATGAGAATCTCTCAGAAATAGTCTATTAATTTAAAAAATGAGACTATATTACTAAATATTCTTCTATTTCCCAAAGTGACATTTTCTCTATATAAATACTGATATATTTTAAATCAGCATTTATAATAAGTTAATGTTTTCCAACACATTGCAAAATTGTTCCCATATAATTTTTCTTATGATTTAACATGTGGAAAAAAATTACATGGAACCAATTTAGCAATGTGTTGGATAAATCATTATTAATAAAGTTATTGGGTTGGCCAAAAATTTTCGTTCCAGTAAATGTTACAGAAAAACTCAAATGAACTTTTTTGGCCAAACTGATATTATTTAGGTAATTATAGTTATGTAGGTGGTTATAATCACTTTATAATACTGATAATAATAATTGCAAATGCTATTTTATTAAAATTATTTGATGGTGATTCAGAAAATAAAAATATATCCATAAATGATATTTATATACTGTAGAAAATGTAAGAGTGTAATTGGAATCTGCTAGGAGATAGGACATCTGAAGGAAATGTTTATCAGTACTTCTAGAAATAGAGTGGCTTGCTCAGATCTCAGCCTCTGGAGAATTACAAATTTGGAGAGGAACTTTAAAAATATTGGAGAGTGACTTTCCCTGTAAGCTGTAAAGAAGACGCCTTAATAGGTATCACACCTTCCAAAACAATACATGTGACTGAAGCACAGCATCTCTACCTATGAGAGAGGGTTGTAAACTCCCTCTGTATTGTGAAGAGAAGGTACTTAAATGCCAGGATCTCTCAAGAGTGTTCTGTTGGCAACATACTCAAGGCTGATACTCCCTTCCATGTGGATTGTAGAGTCCACCTTGTTGAACTAACCCCAAACTAAATGAGAAGCCTGGAGGGTGAGGGAAGCTAACTGGAATCAGGGGCAAACAAATCTCTTTAAATTGTAAATTTTTGCCCTGAAATGCCTTTCTTAAACTTCGTTCTCAGACATGCTGTGAAAAAGAAAATAATATTGTAGGTTATTATCTGTCATTAGACTTTCATATATCAAGAATGCTAGTTTTTCAAATTGCTTAGATTTGCTAAAAATGGATACTATCTGTAGTTTTGCTCTGTTTCCATCTGAAAAAAAAAAAGAAGCTAAGATAAAGGACTTTACAGGTTAAATTATGCAATGAGTGATCACATTCAAGTTACCATTCCAAAAGTGAAAATGAAGATGGAACCCTTTAAAACTATAGATGAATGTCACCTAATGATTCACATGACTTCTCCAGTTTTTATTAAAACTATGAAGTGAAAAAATTAGTTTCATAGAAACTGAGTTTTGATTTGTGAGTAAGATGATGCAGTGGTTCACAGTTTTATTCCTGGGTAGTAAGATTTAGAAATCTGCCCCTCTAAAGTACCAGAATCATAGTAATCTCAGGAAATAAGGAAGAGACAAGAGCAGGCACTGCCTGTACTTTCAGAAGGAAATCTGACTTCTCATTTTCTTTACAGAACAACTCCTAAAACCTTACAGTATGACGATTTATACTTCCTTTAATTTGAAGCTAGTGAGGTTGATTAGGTGATTAAAGCAATTACCTTTGCTAAAAAAAAAAGTGTGATGCTTGAATTCTAGTAAACGTCAAAATGATGATCATTATTTTCTGATTCTAAAAATGCAACCTGAGTAAAGTTTGCTTCAGTCTTTGCTCCAGTAAACTATCTACACGGCTCACACATCAGTGAAGCACTCTGTTCTTTAATGATGAAAAGCAGGAAGTTCAACCAAGTTCAAATGAGGAATGTAAACAGAAAGGAGGTTCAGAATATGCATGTGTGACAGACGAGATTCAGCTCAAAGACACACTCTCTGTGCGTAAAAAGGAAAATAACTGATTATAAAGGTTGCATAAAAATAATTAAAAGTTACATTGTTTTGTGAACACCTACAGAGAGAGATTTTAAACTTTTGAGGGGGGTGGGGGATGTTTATCCACCAAAGAAATCTAAACGATACTAATAGTTACAGGGTCAGAGAGGAAATAATAGAATTTTGTGGAGCTGGAATGTGCCCTTACTAATCAAATCCTCCCTTGAAATTTCAATTATTTATTGCATCTCGTTTCTCCACTGAATGAAGTTATTTTAAGCAAAATACAAATCCCAATGTGAATAAAAACACCAGTTGGAAATTGAATAAACTCCTTTAGCACAGTGACCTAACTTTTTTTAAAGATTAAGAGCTCTCAAAAGCAGGATTTGAAATCACTTGCCCCAGCTTTGAACTTATTAAAATATAGACACTATACAGACCATCTCCATTTTACGATGGATTGATTTGTGATTTTGTGACTTTATAATGGTTCAAAAGAGATACACATTCAGTAGGAACTGAAATTTCTGAAATTCAAATTGAATTTCAATTCAAATGTTGAATTTTGGTGTTTTCCCCAGGCTAGTGGTAAGAGGCACAATAGTTTCATATGCATAGTTGCTGCTCCGACTCAGCCGTGCAATCAAAGTGTGAACAATACACTTACCATGATTCGGCTCCCAGACAACCTTCTCTTTCTCACTTTCAGCACAACAGTCAACACATTATATGAACTTTTCAACACTTTATTATAAAATAAGCTCTGTTGGAGGATGACTTTGCCCAAGTGTCGGCTAATGTAACTTTTCTGAGCATGTTTAAGATAGGCTACACTAAGCTATGATGTCCACTAGGTATTTTAAAGGTATTTTTAACTTACAATATTTTCCACTTATGATAGGCTTATTAGAACATAACCCCATCATCAGTAAAGGAAGACCTAAATTAAAAACATTTCTTTTCTGCTGTTGCCTGTTACACTGTTGTACATGTCACCATTTACTTAATAATATTTAACACTCAAGTTACATTGCAGCATGCTGGGGCCATCTCAAAGATAACTTTTATCCCTGAGACCTGCATTATTCAATGGACTATATCCTTCAGCTACATCTACTTCACTTTACCCTATCCTGCTCTCCCATATCCATTATGTTCTATTTCTGCCTCATCCATCATCACAGATGCACTTGCTTACAACTGCACTTCCTCACCCTTCACTTCTGAAATCAAAGGTTCACACAAGTTTAAGCACTTTAACGTGAACTTTCTCTTCTTATCCTATTTAAACCTGGATTTCCCCTGAATATACTATTTTCTGTATAAAAATCCTATGCTTGTAAAAGCTACTGGATCCAGATAATCCAGGGCTCTAATATATTCCTCTTCAAGGAGTCTATAAAGACTTGAAAAGAAAACAGTAAAAGGGATTAATCATGTGATTTCTCAAACCATAGGCATACACTCCCTATGGGTATATGTGGGTATTTGGTGATGATAATGATAGCTGACCAGGAAGAAGATATTTCTCCTCTGCATTTTCTTAATACCTCCTCACCCATCCTTCCTAAAGAGAATTCACACTATATCCCAATGAAAGATTAAGCTATTCTTTATTCAAAGCTGTACAGTGCCCAAGAATGGGAATATAATTAACAAAAAACAATTTGATGCAAGTACCTGAGTTTTATGTACCACACATTCTCCTGGGATGTCCAATCATATCCTGAAACAATGACTAAATCCCTGTTCCTTTTGTGTATCCTGTAAATTTCACAGCCCCCAATCATTCACTTTCAAAGATTTTTCTTCTCTATTTGATTTCTGCTGGTATACAGTGGAGATTAAGACGCCTTGCTCTCTTTGTTGGTTGGGCATATGAGGCTTTCCACTTCAGGGTGCAGCTTCTGACAAAATCTTTCCCTAAATCCACCAACGGGTTTTCCTTTTGTCTCATTTGCTGAAATTTGGTCACATGGTCTCTATTAGGTACAATAGAACCTAAAATCCCAGTATACAGCAGGGGATCAACATGCCATGTGTGGTTTAGAGCAATAGCATTTTACCACTTGGGGACATGTTATCACTTGAAAACATCTCCATCCTCCACACATGAGGGTTCTGGTAGCAAGGGAGAAGGTAAAATAGATATTCCACAAATCACTGTGTCTACCAGTTAGTGACTACAAATTACTCATTGTGAAAAAAGCTTAGTGTTAAAAAAGAAGAAAAGAAGAAAAAAATGGAAAGTTAAATGTTGTCATTAAAATTTATTTATGACTACCCAACATTCTAACATTTCATTTCTTGTTTATTATGTAACAATTTCATGAAATTTATGAAATGTAGCAAAATTTTTCTAATAGGATGAAACCCAAAGGAACATTGATACAGTGGCAAGCTCTGATTTAAAAAATGTTCATCAATTTTATAAAAGAAATTGCCAAGCCTGATTTCCAATGGCTTTGGTAATTATCTACCAAGGCAGTCTATTCCATATTGAGAATACAAACAGCAGTTATTTCTTATAATTAACCAAGTGAAAATGTGGTAATGGATATAGAGCTGTGTGTTAAGAAAGTGTCTATATTTTCTGATGGAAGGTAGAAGCACCTCTTAGTAACAGTGCTGAGATTGAATTAAAAGGACTGTAAAAAAAAAATAACTTACCCAAAAAAAAAAAAAAAACTTTCATCTTTTATTCCTAAAGAATAAGAAGGGAAAAAATGTACTATTGTAAGATTAGGGTGAGTCTTACAAATGGCAGAAAGGCACTGGCATGATTGTCGATGAGGAATGAAGAGACCACGGAAGTATCAACTCTCTCACATTTACCAGGAAATTCCAGCATGACAGCCCCAGATGAAGCAAGTATACTAAGAAGCAGGAAGTAGGATGTTATTGTGTCTCTCTTCCCCACAACTTTAAAAAGTCATTCCACCAGAAAAAATTTCATTATATGAAGTGACAGGAACCACGTGGAAAAACAAATTAAGTGAGAAACATTGTTTCTCACAATCTCATAATTATTTTTATTTAGTTAAATCCCTGTAAACTGTCAGGTAACTCCATGATTTGATAGACTCCATTTCTTTGGGAGCAGTTATAGCTAATGGAAAAATTTTTGAATTTTCTAGTACAATTATTTAGTACAATAATTAGTGCTCAATAATTAGTAAAACACCAAATGAATAAGTTACTATAACTATTACAGAGCTTTTTTAATATGCTAAAGATCTTTGCCTACAATAGTTAAAGCTATAGTTTTCCCAGCAGTCATGTATGGATGTGAGAACTGAACAATAAAAAGGGCTGAGCGCGAAGAATTGATGCCTTCAAACTGCTTTCCAACTGCCTTCGAACTATAGAGTTGGAAAAGACTCTTGAGAGTCCCTTGAACTGCAAGGAGATTAAACCAGTCAATCCTAAAGGAAATCAATCCTGAATACTCATTGGAAGGACTGATGCTGAAGCTCCAATACTTTGGCCACCTGATGCAAAGAACCGACTCATTGGAAAAGACCCTGATGCTGGGACAGATTGAAGGTGGGAGGGGAAGGGGATGACAGAGGATGAGATGGTTGGATGGCACCACTGACTCAAACATCAGTTTGAGAAAGCTCCAGGAGAGACTGAAGGACAGGGAAGCCTGGCGTGCTGTAGTCCATGTGGTCACAAAGAGTTGGACACGACCAAGAGACTGAAAACAACAACAAAGATCTTTGAAAAAAATAAAGGCTTCTCTGACTAGTATTATTGCTGGGAGCAACTGAATAAAGCATAGGAGGCCAGATTCTCCTTTTAAAGTTTCTACACAGCTCAAGACTGTACTTTCAGAGATCATTTCTGCAGTTTTAAACCCATGTCTCTACACAACTCTGAAGGTGAAAAGTATGTTCACAGAAAAGCTACATGAAGTTTTTTAGGTAAGATCATTCATTTGCTTCTTCCTTGGTGGCTCAAATGGTAAAGAATTTGCCTGCAATGCAGGAAACCTAGGTCGATCCCTGGGTTGGAAAGATCCCCTGGAAAAGGAAATGGCAACCCACTCCAGTACTCTTGCCTGGAGAACTCCATGGGCAGAAGAGCCTGGTGGGCTACAGTGCATGGGATCACAAAGAGTTAGACATGACTGAGCAACTAACTTTTTCTTTCATTTGCTTATAGTCTTAAGCATAGGGTTGATAGTAATGCACCTCATACTTTAGAATTATTCTAATGTAATCAACATAACCCTGGAGGAGGGCATGGCAACCTCTCCAGTACTCTTGCCTGGAGAATAACCTCTATCCAGGATAGAAGAGCCTGGTGGTCTATAGTCCATGGGGTTTCAAAGAGTCGGACACCACTGAAGCTGAAGTTACTTAACACACATGCATGCAGAGTCAACATATAATGACTAAATTTGGCCATATGTTAATTAATCAAACTGCTGCTGCTGCTAAGTCGCTTCAGTCGTGTCTGACTCTGTGTGATCCCATAGACGGCAGCCCACCAGACTCCGCCCTCCCTGGGATTCTCCAGGCAAAAATACTGAAGTGGGTTGCCATTTCCTTCTCCAATGCATGAAAGTGAAAAGTGAAAGTGAAGCCGCTCAGTCACGTCCGACTCTTAGTGACCCCATGGACTGCAGCCTACCGGCTCCTCTGTCCATGGGATTTTCCAGGCAAGAGTACTGGAGTGGGGTGCCATTGCCTTCTCCGAATTAATCAAACTAAGCAAGTTTATAAATGAATGACCGAGGAATTCACTGAAAAGTAATGTTCTAATAAAAGATGAGTCCTAGCTAGTCACTTCTATTAGGATACTCAATCAACAATTGAAATTCACTATGAACCAAATAAAAGCATCCTGAAATTTTATAATTAATTTTAAGAAATATGAATGTATACATTGGACCACAATTGAAATAGATTTATTATTAAACAAAAGAAGATTTGAAAAGTTGAGTTGAAAATAATATACAATATTATTAATATAGTTTTAAAGTTATGAGTAAAATGATTTCTCAAAATAGAAACAAAAAGTTTTAAAGAGTGAAGTAAGAGACACTGGACCTGACCCAGAGTTACCCCACACTCCTTAGTAGAATCTGTCCTTAAGACACAACATGAGGGGCTTATCAGCAAGACTGTCTGCATGGAAGAGGAGTATTTAACGTTCTCTTGCCCAGGATCACTTATTCTGACTCTATACTCACTTAGAAAAATCCCAGTTGTGATTTGCCTTGAGGAGCCTATAGGTAGAGAACATTACAGCCTACCACCATCATAGCTAGTCCATATGGAAATAACATTTATCTTTTAAAAACAAATTAAAAATGGCATTTCTCTCTATGCCTTAGACACCTGTGAATTTAGTTTAGTTCAGATGCATTCTAAGTCGCTTCAGTCATGTTCGACTCTTTGCAACCCTATGGACTGTAGCCCATGAGGCTCCTCTCTCCACAGGGATTCTCCAGGCAAGAATACTGGAGTGGGTTGCCATGTCCTCCTCCAGGGGATCTTCCCAACCTGGGATCAAACCCACGTCTCTTATGTCTCCTGCTTTGACAGGCAGGTTCTTTACCACTAGCCACCTAAATAACTGACAACATATATGTATTCTGTTCCTACAAACCAGAATAGGGGGCCCCTATCAGAAAAGGGGCTGACTGCCTTGTGCTAGCTATACACCTCTTCTCCGTTCTTTCAAACCCTACACTGTCCTCTGAATGTGAAAATTGTGTCACTATTTCACTCTTAATGAGAGGTATCTAGTAATATCTTGAGAACTTGAGCTAGATTCTGCTGAACAACAAATATAAGACTTTTACCAACAGAATATAAGTGAAATTAAATTTAGAGAATAAAAGTAAAATCTGTGGTCAATTATGGGAGAATGAATCTCTAGCATACTTAGCTCCTACTGTCAACTCATTGAGTTACCAACCCAGATGTTATTCAGTGAGAAGCCTGACTTGGCTGCCAAGGACAACCTAGATTCCTGGGAAATTCTAGCAATGTATCAATGAGACGACACCCCTTCTAATTCCCCTGTGTATTTTTAAAATTTAATTATTGCCTTCTTCCTGTTGTTTTTCTTCCACTTTGACTACTGGGTAAACTAATCATAATCATTGTCCCATCAATTCGGATTTGTCTTGGCAGAAATTCCAATAATCTATAGGAAAATGTACAGCATTTTATGTCTATATGATGATTGAAAAGATTAGGCAACACTAGTTAGGGCATTTGTTTTCCCTTTTTCTGGTACAAATATATAGATTCAAATATGGGTCATTAAGTAACTTCCAGAGACCATTTAGCAAATGAATAAAGGGAAGGTTTTCTGATGTCCTGAGACTTAACTCATATTATGGCCTGTCCATATCACAATCAGAGCAAAAGTTAGGGTAGTGAGCCAGTTGGAGGAGAACCAGACTTGAAATATGATAAACCCAGGAGGGGAGGCCCAGGACAGGAAGCTGGGAGCAGTCTGGTGCTGGCTCATGCCACACTCAATCATCTGCTAGATTAAATTTTGGCCAGGTTAGCTTGCTTCAGAAAAAAATGTGAAGCAGAAACTTGCTCGTTATAGAGGTGTAAGTTGACTAAAAACATAGTAATACTGTTTAGTAATTATCACCTTCTCCCTCCAGCTGCTCCATGCCCCCAACACACACATCTAATAACAAATGGATATATGGCATGAACGTCTTTGGCACAAGACAAACACACAAAGAGTCCAGGAAATGTGTCCCAGGAAAGAGTTCTAAAAACAGACACTTGGAAAATCTTCACTTTGCTTCCTTAGGTTTATCGATGAAGTCTTCCCCAAAAGACCAATTAAGATTCTCCTCCAAAATCCAAGAGTCCCTCTAGGTTACCAAGAGATAGTCTCTTTTTTTTTAGACTAAAACCAAATATTTTAAAGTACTTACAGCTAAGAAGGAGGGAAAATTCTTTTATCTATAAATGTCCTTTTGCATTTATATTTTGTCTCCTAAAACTCTTGAAAATGCATGGCAAAATAAACCACCAGGCATAATATAGTTTAAAGTCAATACAATAAAAGCTGGTTGAGGGATGCTGCTGTCTTAGACTTTTAAAACATAGTAAGATAATTACATTGATATATATTAAAAATAAATATGTCACTGCATTTGTGAGAGGAGAAAAGGTATATTTTCTTGACACAGAAGGACTTAGAGTGGACATTTGTATTCATAGAGCACCACTGAAGAAGTGTTAGGCTTTTTTGGGAAAATGACTTACTTCAAGTAAGAGCCAGAAATTGGTGCCCTCTGGGATTGCACACAGCCAGTTTTTTGTCCCTAAATTGCTGGAATTACATCTCTGTTTCTCTGTCTACTCATTCTGTAACTGGCCCTATAATTTAGTTTTGACCTGTTCCCTGCCTAGGACTCCACGCTGACTCCAGCAGCCTTCCACCACCGAAGGAACAAAGCCCTGTCCTGATCCCTAACCAGCAAGGTGGGCCTATGCCTACCAACAAGTCAGTGGTGCAAATGAGGACCACTGTCTCCCTGGTTCACAGTATTCCCTGTTTTCTGGTTTACTCACTACTGATCTGACCAGAAAACGACTTTTTCTGCATTGCAAATTAGACTGCAACACTCCTCAAAGATAAACCCCTGATTCATCACCCACATCCCGTCAGTGTTTATATTGAGTCACTTCCTCTATGTCAGTTCTTCCCCACAGAACAGATTTTGTGGTGCCACCTGAACCTGTAGAGGCAGGTTTTCGGCTCTGTTTCACTGTAGAAAGACATCAGTATTAGGCACGAGTCATCCCAAGATGTGATATTGTATGCAGGATTTTAAAGATGTGACATCCCCCTACCAAGATTCCCGTTCCCTGAATGTTCAAACATGTATCTAGGCACTGTTAGCATATGTAATTAAGATCATTAATCAGTTGACCTTCAAGCAAGGATATGATCCTGGTTTATCAGGGTGGATTCAGTATAGTCCTATGAAGAAAAAGATTAAAGAGTGCATCTGAGAAGTGCATTCAAAGAGGAAGATGAGCGAGACAGCAGAAAAAGGAAGCCAAAGAAATTCCAAGCCGGAAAAGGGCTCAAATGTACATCACTGCTGGCTCAGATGTGGGGGCCCATGTGCAAGGATGGGCAAGGGTCTGGGAGGAACTACAGGCAAACCCCAGCTGACAGCCAGCAAGAAAGTCTTGATTCTCCAACCACAAGGAACTGGATTCTGCCAACAATCTGAAAGATTTTTTTTTTTAATTTTATTGGAGTAGAGTTGATTTACAATGTTGTGTCAGTTTCAGGTATAAGCCTGAAAGATCTCAGAGGTGGATTCTTTCCCAGAAGTTCCAGATAAGATCCAAGATCACTGACATCTTGATTTCAGTTTTGTGAGACAAAACACAGAGGAAGGAAACCAATGAAGTCATCTGGACATATGACCTGTAGAACATTGAGGCCATAAATTTGTACTGCTTTAAGCCATTGACTTTATGGAAATTTGCTTTGACAGCAATAGGAAACTACTTACAGATGTTCAGTTGACTCATAATTTTTTTTTTGCGGAAGAGAATTCTTAGGTTAGGAGGGAGAAGATTATGTATACCTATGAGATGGTTAGGTAGCATCACCAACCCAATGGACATGAATTGGAGCAAATTCCAGGAGATTGTGACAGACAGGGAAGCCTGGCATGCTACAGTCCATGGGGTCACAAAGAGTCAGACACAACTGAGCGACATCAATAACAAGGCCGATTCATGTTACTGTATGGCAGAAACCATCACAATATTGTAGATATTATCCAATTAAAAATAAAATCAAATTAACAAAAGATTTCTTAGGAAAAAGACACCTCTGGTTTACGTTAACTTCTATATTCTTTTTTATACACACAGCTAGCTCATATTTTTTGTAGTTTCACCAGGACTTTACAAGTAGAAGCTTTTTGTAACCAAACATGCCTTCATTCACTAGACATTTATTGAGTATCACCTCTGCCCAAAGGTCTTTGGCAGATATAAAGAATTCCCACCTATGGTTTCATCCTTATACAGAAGATGGGCTGACTCTACAGGACAAAGCCTAACCATCTTAACATAGCACTCAGTGTTCAGTCATCTACCTTTTGCCTCTGATTCTTCACTTCTCCTTACGACATGATACCAGCTTCTTTCTAAACACCTGATATCCTTTTCGTGCCTTTGAAACTTGGAACTTACAGCTCGACTACCTCAAGTTAGCTTTTTCCTTTGTCTAGAAGACCCCTCCCCGAGATAGCCTGATGGCTCTCCCATTCACCATCTTCGAGTCTTTGCCACATTTTGTTCTTTCCAATATCCCTACCCTGTCCACTCTATTGAACACTGTAAATTACCATCACCTCCACACTCTAAATTGACCTTCTGTGTGTGTGTGCGTGTTTGTGTGTGTTAGTCGCTCAGTAATGTCTAACTCTCTGTGACTCCATGGACTGTGTCACACCAGGCTCTTCTGTCCATGGAATTCTCCAGGCAAGAATACTGGAGTGGGTTGCCATTCTCTTCTCCAGGGGATCTTTCTGACCCAGGGATTGAACCCAAGTCTTCTGCATTTCAGGCAGATTCTTTACCATCTGAGCCACCAGGGAAGTCTGAATTGACCCCATCCTTGTACAATTTCTATTCCATAACACTTTGCAATCTCCAAAGCACTGTATTATTCATTTATTATATTCATTGGGTGCTGTTTCCTTCCTCCCCAATAAAATATAAAAATTTGCACAAGAAAGTGACTGTATCTGCTGTGTTCACTGAGTTATCCCCAGCACCCAGAACCATGCCTCACTCATGGCAAACAGACTCTTTAAAAATAGTAACGGATCAATGAATTATGATCTTACCAAGACTGATTGATCTTACCAAGATCATATATTTTCAATAGTTATCTGCAGCATGGAGTTTGCGAGAGCCCAGTGGATGTTTATGAAAAGTGGAAAACTGGCAGGTCCAAAGGTCACCTTGCTAAGATCAGAAAGTGATCAGGGCCTCAGTTCAGTTCAGTCGCTCAGTCGTGTCTGACTCTGCAACCCCATGAATCGCAGCATGCCAGTCCTCCCTGTCCACCACCAACTCCCGGAGTTTACTCAAACTCATGCCCATCGAGTCGGTGATGCCATCCAGCCATCTCATCCTCTGTTGCCCCCTTCTCCTCCTGCCCCCAATCCCTCCCAGCATCAGTGTCTTTTCAAATGAGTGAACTCTTCGCATGAGGTGGCCAAAGTACTGGAGTTACAGCTTCAGCATCAGTCCTTCCAATGAACACCCTGGACTGATCTCCTTCAGGATGGACTGGTTGGATCTCCTTGCAGTCCAAGGGACTCTCAAGAGTCTTCTCCAACACCACAGTTCAAAAGCATCAATTTTTCGGCACTCAGCTTTCTTCACAGTCCAACTCTCACATCCATACATGACCACTGGAAAAACCATAGCCTTGACCAGACGGACCTTTGTTGGCAAAGTAATGTCTCTGCTTTTTAATATGCTATCTAGGTTGGTCATAACTTTCCTTCCAAGGAGTGTCTTTTAATTTCATGGCTGCAGTCACCATCCGCAGGACTTCACAATTGTTAAGTGGCTAGTATGTGCAACATTCTTCTAGGACTGATCTGGGAGTAAGGGAAGCATTGCTAGACAGGTTTTGGTGAAAGTAGGGTCAACCTTACCTATACAGGATGCTACCAGGATGAATAATTCTTGAAAGAGAACAGGAGAGTTTATGAGTCTCACTCATAAATCCCTTTTCACAACTATCTCTTTATGTTTCAATAAAGACATAAAAAATAATGCTTAATTGAATGCAATATTTATTACTTCTGCATGGCCATTCCTATTGGCTCTCAATCTTTTTGATAAACCTTCAATTCATGACTGACACTTTCCCCTAGTCTTCAAAAAAAGAAGCATTTTAAACTTTTTAGTCAAATACCTGAAATGCAAGGGTGAAAATTGTAAAGATTAGAGATTTTTTTTCTCTCATCCTACAAATACAAGTTGTTCACTTTGAGGTTATTCTTTAACATTTTCTAATTTCTGACTCATTTTCTGAAGTTGTACCCAGAAGAAAAAAGGTTGCAAAGAGCTACAAGCCCCTACGAAGCCACATATGGCTCCCAACACATAAACCAAAGCCACAAATTGATAGGTATAAGCCTTCGAAAGTTTAAGAAGGTGCTTCTGGGATATGTGACTGAGAAGTACTGACGCTGTCAATTCTAGTGAGGTGAATGTACCTAGAGCCTGTTTACAGAGTGAAGCAAGTCAGAGAGAGAAAAACAAATACCATATATGAATTCACACATACGGAATTTAGAAAAATGGTACTGATGAACCTATTTGCAGAGTAGGAACAGAGATTCAGACATAGAGGATGGTCTTGTGGACACCGTGGGAAAAGGAGAGGGTGGGATAAATCGAAAGAGTAACACTGAAACAAATATATTAGCATATGTAAAATAGAGAGCTGGGGGAAAGTTGCTGCATTAACATAGGGAGCTCAACAACCCAGAGGGGTGGTACAGAGGAGGGAGGTCCCAGGGGGAGGGGACATATGCATACTTATGGCTGAGTCACACCGTTGTGTGGCAGAAACAAGCAGCAACATTGTCATGCTATTATCCTCCAATTAAAAAAATAAAACAATTTTTAAAGGTCCTGACACTGTGAATGACAAGGAGACAGTGTGCTCCCTGGTTGAAAAAAAAAAAAATTCTAGCTGGTGCTGGCATCGTACACTGTACTTGAACTTGTCCACTATTTAGCAGCTTACAGCGTGCCAACTTTACAGAGGAAATGTTTATGAAGGAAAAGTTTCAGCTTTCTCTCTTTAGCCTTCTGTATCTTGTCCAAAGCTGTTTTGCCAAAGCCAAAGTTTTAAGGGCTGGGCTCAATTTCTCCATTTTAAATAGGGAGCACAAATAAAACTGTCAACCAGTAAGAATAAATGGAGTGAGCTCCTTGCCCAAAGTGGTAGACTTCATTTGACTAGCCATGCCAGAGCAAATACATCCATTGGGCTCATTCAAAGCCAGTTAGATGTGGACTTGGTCCCAACAACAGCAAGTGGAAAAACTCAGTCCTCAAATCACCTCATTGTGGGTTTGCATGTTTTAAGTTATGCCTCCTGCAACCTAAATAGCAGCTATTTCAAACATGTTTTCATCCCCCAAATCCTAAAATGGATCTAATCACATAGTTTCATTTAAGCATGTTGTGTTTTTAAGTAAACACAACAAACTTGACCAACTTTCCCTTAAAACTAGAGGCACAGCAGATAAACAAAGATAACTTAAAGCCTAACATATTTAGGTATGAAGGAGGAAAAAACCAGCAATTTATTTTCTGAAAAATGATGAAAATAATTTTTTTAAAGAACTTCCAATCTGCCTGGGAAATTTCAATTTTAAAGGCAATTTCAATGTCTAAAATATTTGTATTACATATTCCAAAGAATACCCACAGTAGACTGACCGCCATGGCTACAAAGCCTCTGATATGTGCGTGTCCTAAGGTAAGCTTTGGCAATATTGCCTATTATCTGAAGAATTTTTTTAAAAAATTAGATGACCAGGTCTGACCTTTGACCTGGAAAGAATTTCTGTGCGTTCAGGTGAATCTAAAATCCAGCCAGGGCTGTAAATTGAGAAGGTCTACAAACAAAAGGAAAGTAATAAGAATTGAGACAAAAATGTTTTGCACACTTGCCTGATGATCCGTGTCTCCTGAAATGCTTCTGAACACCTGTTGCATGCCAATTTCTGGGGAAAAGCTTGGGAAATGTATTTTTAAACGGGAGCACAACAATCTTTATCACCAGGAGCCTGTCTCCTGGAAGGAGAAAAGTAACAATATACAAGCTTAAGCAGATATCCATGGAAAGCACTGGAAAACAAAATGTTATTTAAGTTGCCTTCCAAATCACCACCTGAGCCTTTTTCAGGTATGGCTTAAGTGTTAGTCACTCAGTTGTATCCGACTCTTTATGACCCCATGGACTGTAGCCCACCAGGCTCCTCTGTCCATGGAATTCTCCAGGCAAGAATACTGGAGTGGGTTGTCATTTCTTTCTCCAGGGGATCTTCCCAACCCAGGGATCGAACCCAAGTCTCCTGCATTGCAGACAGATGCTTTACCACTTGAGTGACGAGGGAAGCCGTAAGGTTTAAGAGGGAAGGCACACTTAACTGAGGCACACTGCAGCGGATGTTCAAATTTCCCTTAACATTTCTCATTGAAACCCTAAGGAAAAGGCAAGGTGAAAAAGGTCAAGAGCAAGATGACGTCGTCAGACACTGGGCTGTACCTTTGGAGGACAGGGGATTTTCTAGGAAGAGTTGGATTGGGGCAGATCCTCTCATGTCATCTTCCTGTCCTCACATAGATTCACTCTCTTCACATCACACACTGTGTTCTGTTCACAGCCTTTTGTCGTGTTGAGCTGGGGTCTGGACCTCCTTCAGAGGAGCAGGGATCTCCAGCTCCACAAAGCCTGATAATACATATGATTTGGCCATTTAATTGTACGCTAAAACAGTCTTTCAAGTATATCTGATTGCATTGTGCCATTTGTCCTACTAACTTTTACTATATTATTTTTAGTAGCTTGTTTTGCTATTTCCCTCTTGCAATACTGGAGTATTGTGGTAGTCATTGAAAATCCCTCTATCTACAGAAGTCTCCAACCCCTGAGATCTAATGCTTGAAGATCTGATGTGAAGCTGATGTAATAATAATAGAAATAGAGTGCATAATAAATGTAATATGCTGGAATCATCTCAAAACCATCACCCCACACTCCATGGTCCATGGAAAAATTGTCTTCCACAAAACCAGTCCCTGATGCCAAAAAGACTGGGGACTAATGATTATCAAACCATAACGTACAGAGGGCAAACGCAGGCGTTCACAGTGTGCCACTGAATTTCCTGCATGATTTGGCCTGTGAGACCCCATGACATCAGTGGCAATGCCCAGAGGAACAACAGAGAAGTTTGATGGGCACAGAAATACTCTAGCGGGATACAACAGTATCACCAGCAGGACATGGTGATACCAGGAACTCCATGCCAAGGAACGCAGAAGAGAATCTTAGGAACCAACAGAGTAACCACTAGAATATTCAGACAAACCTTGGTTTCAATTTGAGCATGACTTGAGGTTCTATAAAGTGAAGACCAAAGCCGAAAGACTGAAGAGATTACCACGCCACGTGTGTGTGTACATGCATACTGTCTCTTCAGTCGTGTCTGACTCTGTGTAACCCTATGGTCTACAGACCCTGTCCCCCAGGCTCCTCTGTCCATGGGGACTTTCCAGGCAAGAATACTGGAGTGGGTTGCCATGTCCTCCACCAGGGGATCTTCTTGACCCAAGGATCAAACTTGCTTTTCTTATGTCTCCTGCATTGGCAGGGGGGTTCTTAACCACTAGCGGCACCTGGGAAGCCCACCATGCCCACATCTCTACCCAAAGACAAAGGAGGTCTAGAGATACTAACATTTAATCCATTTTTTTAAAAAAGCAGGATGTAATAACATTCATGCAACAATTTGAGTTGTGTTAGAGAAATTTGGGTGCATATTTTAAAACCTTAATGATATAGAAGACAAGGTTAACAGTGTTTACTTCTGGCTAGTAGGTTTGTGAGTGACTATGTGGATTTTTCTTTCTTTTTGCTTAATTATACAATCAATATTCTTATAATAACACAAAGTATTAAAGTTATACAATTACAATTGTTCAAAATTTATGGTTTACTATATATGTGTGATTTAAGGAACTCAAGTTTTCAAGTATCATTATTTATTGGTTTAAGCCTTTCTCATAGCAACAAGTTGTTAAAGAAATAAATATGTATATAATGGTACTCAAATTATATATTAATCATGTTTTAAAGGAATAATAGTGTTCATGATTAAAATACAAGAATGTGTGATTAGTTGTGTCTGACTCTTTGCAACCCCATGGAATTTGGCCCACCAGGTTCCTCTGACCATGGAATTCCATAGGCAAGAATACTGGAATGGGTTGCCATTCCCTCCTCCAGGTGATCTTTCCAACCCAGAGATAGAACCTGGGTATCCTGCATTGCAGGAAAACTCCTTACTATCTGAGCCACCAAGGAAGCCAAAAATACAAGAATATTGTAGTGTATTTTGCTATCTAATACAAATATTCTTCAATAATAGTTATTCACTTTATCGGCTAATGTTTTTTCAATCTACCCTTATTCTGTTACTTTAGACTGTATTATGAGGAATCAATATTGTCAACATCCCTGACTGTGAGGAACTGCAAAACTCAGGTTCTTTAGTTCTGGGACCCAAATCCCAGCAGCAGCTCAACTGACCATCATGCTCACCAACATAGTTCTCATGAGAACAATTATTTTAGCTGAAAGTCAGATTTTTCTAAACACAGAGTAGAAAATCCATGATTCTATTTAGTTATTCCCTTAACAAAAAGCAGAATTTTATAACATGCTTAAGTACAATCCATCTCCATTTATATTAAATTTAATATATTACTCTTAACTTTAGTTAAACGTAATGTATTCAACTACTAATAAGGGTTCAAAATATCCAACTATTTGTTCCATGAAGGGTCACATATGAAAAAGTGCCATATCTTGAGGATTTTCTTTGTAATTCATATTTTCTCTTTGTTGTGCAAACATTGAAGTTTTCATAGTCACAACTCAAGATATGTTTTAAGAAAGATATAACAATACATCTGTTGGATGGCCAACAGAAACAACCACCTATAATCCTCAGACCCCAGAATGGTGCACACCAAAATGGGGAGATAGAGTTATCACTTACTATCATTGAATTGTAAACTAACAATGAGTAAATGTACTGCCTTCCTCTCTTTCTGATGAGGTACACTCTGAAATGGAATGACCTCATATCAGACCCAGTAGAATGAAATGGCAACCCACTCCAGTACTCTTGCCAGGATAGTTCCGTGGACAGAGGAGCCTGGTGAGCTAAAGGCCAAGGGGTCACAAAGAGTCGGATAAGACTCACGTGACAGAGCTCACAATGGAGTAGTCTATTGATTTTTAAAAAGTATCTGATGAAAATTTAATTTAGTTAACTTTATTAAATAGAGAGCTATATAAAGGCATATCATAAATGTTGCCATCTGAAACAGTGAACTTCTATTCTGGGTGATGGATGTCTATTTATAGATGAGTTTTCATAATTTTGGCCTCTGTACTTCTGATAAAAAGAGTTTCCATCATGGCATTCAAGAACAACGTGCTTACAATAATCCTACAGCAAAAGTCATAATCATAATCAACATTATCAATGTCATCCTAATTATAACAAGTAAACTCTAACCAAGAGCCACAGTTTTAAAGCTCACTTTTGCCTGAAGACCTGGCTCTGGCATTCTCCTGCCATACAAAACAACCTTTTAAGAAATAATATTTGAAATTAGAGGCATAAACTGACAGTAAAAATCAACTAAGACTTTTTAAAAAACATTTCATACTTGTGCTTTAAACTATAAGAATATAAAGGTATGATGAAAGACACAATTGATATACTTTGATTTTATATTGCTCATTAAAAAGAAAAATCTCATATTGAAGCCTCTTCCTTTGTGACTTACTCAGTATCCTTGAACATGATCATTATTAGTCTGTTATAGTGAAACTCTTCCATTAGAAAATAAGCTACAACTATGGACTTGGATGTATAAAAATATTAGCAGTAGGATAAATTTTCTTGTAGTACAGAGGTTAAAAATTGGTAAGTGTAACTAAAGAGGAAGAAAACATGCCGAGATTCACTGAAACTCTGTCATAAGCAATACATAATAAGTGGAAACTGCATGTTCTGTAGCCATAAGAAATTTTATTGAGCTGTATTTTTAATCAGAGCCTACAGGCAAAATGTATGCCCAGGAGGCAATGTTCCAGGTGTGATGGATACTTGGGTAATGACTACAGTGACAGGGAAAAGGCTATAGTTATAAACCAGAGCATAACAGTTATCTGTGAAAACTGGACTTGTTAATCCTGTCTGAAACATACCAATCACACTTCCTGCTCAAGTCATGACTATAATTACAAAAATGAGAGAATAATAGGATACATTTATTACACAGGTAGAGAATATAGCTGTGCTGAACACTGTTTAAACATTAACATTAAACTAATCTGTGTTAGAGGAACTAATGGGCAGAAAGAATCAACTAAGAATATATAGTTGCAGGATCAATTAAATCAATTAAAGGATCAATATAGCAATGACTAAAACACAGAATAATGAAAGCATTGAAGAACAGGCATTACAAAGAAACCAGTCTTCCTTTGACTCAGGCATATACATGAAAAGCATTCATTAGAGAAAACAGGTAAAATGTCAGTATCCATTGTAATACTCTCTATGTGTTTGTCTTTTCAACCTCCTAATGGTGTCATTTCAAGGTCATTTAACTTTGTTCTAGTCCAAGTTAACAAATTTTTGTTATAAATTATGCTCTTGATAGAATACCTATGAAATATTAGCTTAACCCAAGGTCATGAAGATTTTCTTCTATGTTTTATTCTAGAAGTGTCATTGTTTCACATATTGCACTTAGGTCTACGGCCCATCACTACTTACTGAGACCAGACTTTCCAGTTGGATTATCTTGGCATATTTGTCAAAAATCAATTGTCATAGATTTAATATAGTTAAGAAGACAATACTCCAAAACTTGATCTACAGATTCAACATAATCCTTATCAACATTCGAGTTGTTTTATTCTTTTTTTTGACATTTGACACATTGATCATAAAATTATGTATAGCTGAAAGGAATCCAGAATATCTAAACAATTCTGAGAAAGAAGAACAAAGCTAGAGAGATCACACTTACTGATTTTAATACTTACTACAAAAGTACTGTAATTGACACAGTGTGGTATTGGCTTAAGGATGGACATATAGATCAATGAAATAGAATTGAGTGTCCAGAAATAATCCCTTACATTTATTGATTTTCAACAAGGGTGCTGAGACCACTCCATGGAGGAAGAAAAGCCTTTTCAACAGATGGTTCTGAAAAAACTAGATAGCCACACACACATACATACATACACACACAAAATGAAGTTGTAACTCTCTTTTATCCATACATAAAAATTAACTCAAAATGATCATGGGCCTAAATTTTGGATCTAAAACTATAAAATTATTTGAATAAAATATAGGAGTAAATCTTCTTGACCTTGATTATGAAAAGCCTTCAGAGACATGATACCAAAGCACAGGAGATAAAGGAAATATTAGATAAATTGAACTTTATCAAAATTAAAAACTTTCATGCTGTGAACTATATCATCAAGAAAGCAGAAAGATAATCCATAAGCGGGATAAAATAATTTTAAATCATATAACTGATAAGGAAATTGTAGACACAGATGTAGAACAATGGACTTGTAGACAGAGCAGGGGAAGGAGAGGGTAGGACAAAATCAGAAAGTAGCGTTGACATACATATGCTATCATTTGTAAAAGAGACAGCTATTGAGAAGCTGCTATATAACACAAGGAGCCCATTCTGGTGATCTGCGATGACCTAGAGGGCTGGGATGGGGGTTGGGAAGGGAGGCAAAAGAGGGAAGGGATATATATATATAATTATACATTATATAATATAATAACAATATAATATATTGTATATATAATTATGACGGATTCATGCAGCAAAGACCAACACAGCATGATAAAGTAATTTTCCTCTAATTAAAAAAAATTTTAAATGGGCAAAGGATCTGAAGAAGATATACAAATGACAAATAAACGTGAAAATATGCTCATTAGGAATATGCAACTAAAAAACATAAGGAGATACTAGTTCACATCCACTAGGATAGCCATAATGAAAAAGACAGATAATGAGCACTGGTAAAGACTTGGAGTAACTGGAACCCTCATACATTGCTGGTCAAAATGTAATATGATACAGCTCCTTTGGAAAGTTGTTTGGCAGCTCCTCAAAATATTAGAGTTACCGTGTGTACTTGTGTGCTAAATTGCTTCAGTTGTGTCCAACTCTGTGCAACTCTATGGACTGCAGCCTGCTAGGCTCCTCTCTCCATGGGATTCTCCAGGCAAGAATACTGGAATGGGTTGCCAAGCCCTCCTCAGGGGATCTTCCCAACCCAGGGATCGAACACACATCTCTTATGTCTAACCTTCATTGGCAGGTGGATTTTCCACCACTAGTGCCACCTAGGAAGGCTAAGAGTTACCATAAAATCCAGCAATTCCACTCCTAAGTATCTATCCAAGAGAAATTAGAAGATATGTCCACACAAATGTTCATAGAATTATTGGTAGTAACCAAAATGCAGAAGCAACTCAAATGCCCATCGAGTGATGAATAGATTAATAAATACAATATACTCATACAATGGAATATTATTCTGCCAGCTGATTTTTTTTGCAAAGGTGCAAAAACAATTCAGTGGATGAGGACTTTTCAACAATGGTTCGAGAGCAATAAGACTTCCAAGGTAAAAAAATCTGAATCTGAAACCTGAACCTCACATCTTGTACAAAAATTAAGTCAGAATAGCTCACAAATTTGAATGCAAACTTATAAAACTCTTGGGGAAAAAAAAAGTACAGAAAAATATCTTTAGCATCTAGGAGTAGACAGAGAATCCTAAGACTTGATACCAAAATAATGATGCATAAATATAAAACCTGATAATGTAGATGACATCAAAATTAAAAACTTTCCTGTGTTAAAAAACATCTATGAGAAGACAAGCTACAGATTTGAGTGAAAATATTTGCAAAACACATGTCCAACAAAAGATTAATATCTCAAACTCAGTAATAATAAAACAATCCAGATAGTGGACAAAAGACATGAACAGACATTTCACTGAAGAGCACATATAGACAGCAAATAAAACATAAAGACGTTCAGCATCGTGAGCAATTAGGGAAATAAAAATTCAAACCAAAATGAGATACGACAACATTACCTATCAGAGTAGATAAAATTAAAATAGTGACAACATTAAATTTTGATGAGGACCTGGGAAATTATCACCCATGTTCTGCTGGTGGGAATATGAAATAATACAGCCACTCCTGAAAACAGTTCAGCTGTCTTATGAAACTAATCATGTAACTACCACACAACTTAGAAATTGCACTTTGGGGCACTTATCTGAATGAAGTATTCATTGTATAAACACAGAGTTCAATGTTAGGAATGATGCTGAAACAGAGGTTCCTCACTGTCAGCCATCCCCAATCTACCTTTCCTCTTTAACTTCAATTTAGCCTGAATATTTTTTATTTGAATGAGTTGGATGAAAGTATAAGGTTGGAGAGTGGGCAAGAAGAGAAGTGAGCTTTACTCTGGACTGTGAATTTAATAAACATCTGTTTTCCATCTGTTAGAACTTACTAATATATTCTAATAGTTCAATGAAGTAGAGGGGAAAATTGGGGGAGGGGCAAGATAAAGGTAGGGGGTTAAGAGGTGCAAAGGACTAGATGCAGTATACAAAACATAATATGGTTGATATTTTATAATAACATTATATGGTGTATAATCTATAAAAATATCAAGCCACTGTGCTATATACCTAAAACTAACATTGTAAGTCAACTATACTTCAATAAATTAATTAAATATTACATACCAAAAAAATTAAATTTCAAAGTACCATGAATGTATACACAGATGCTGTTCTTTGTAAAAGCAATACATGCCTAAATCCAAAATTAAGGACTTCAGTTACAAAGTATATTGCACATGAATGTTTAGTTACTGAGGTTTGCTAGTATGTTTGTAAGACATAATTTTTTTAATTACTGCAATGGCATTGTGTATCATAATGTTATCAGCAGTGATTCTAATAAGCTAACATATTTGAATTATACTTTTCTGAAAAGTAAATCACTTGGGACTAAAATGCTGCTTTTTATATTGCCACCCAAACAGAAGAGACCCCCAGTTCTAAAATCTGCAGACAAGGTTATGAGAAATGAGTCATTTTTGGGTGAGACAATATTTTTCCCTTTGATCACTCTTAGTTTATCTTTTGTCTAAGCTTCTGCTTCAGAATAACATACATTTCTTTTAGAAGTCCTTGTAGTGCGCATTCTAAATAAATCAGTTCTGTCACCAAATTCTGATTTCTATTGGCTTAATAAAACAATTTCCTAACAATACAGGTTTGGGGTTGAAAGTGATTGTGGATGAATTTTAACACACTTTCACATCATATTTATGAAGACATTATGTTTATCAACAGTACAGGCAATGGAAAATGGGATAACCACTAATCACCCACTTGTCCATTAATTAAAATTCCTTGTCTATGTAGCTGTCATTAATTATATGGTAATTAATTACCATTTTGGGGACCACATCATGAACATCTTTGAAACACATCAATGCACACTTTTTCTCTCACTATGCTTTACAAACTGCTCGTATGAAGCTGATGATCTTTTTATGTTTGATAAAATCCACAAGATATGCCCACCTTTGAACACTTGAAATGGATGGAGTTCCTTTCAAGAAGTGTGTTTTCAAAGGCAGCGGGAAGAGAAGGGCTGAGCAGCAGCCTGGTGAGCAAAACGCTCGGAGTTCTGCTGTCATCTCGACCCTGGTGACCCCTTCACTCCACTTCCCTCAGCTGCAATAACACGGAGTGTGCAGCCTTACCCTTGCTTACTCCACGACATGAAAAGGAAACCATGCAACCAAAACGAGGGGAGGTCAGACCTGGCAGAGAAGTCTTGTGGAAAAAGGCAAGTCAAGAATCAGAAGACCTGGACCATTTTCCACTAATCGAGAGTATGTGGCCACAAAAAAATAAATAAATAAAAACCACCAAACTTTCATTTCCTTATCATAAAATGGCCATCATCACAATTTTTAAACAGTGAATGTTCAGACTTAAAAAAGGAATCCTTCCAAAAGTACATTGAAATCCAAATAAAGACTGCCTTCATTTGATGCACTATAATTGCCAAATAAGTAACAGAATTAAGTCTAAACTCTTAATTCATTTTCCTAAGTTTGAATAGGAACCAAATAGTGTTTTAGTCTCACGGCAAATGTCTTTTAGTCAAAGGAGTTTCAAGGTTTTACCCAACAGGAAAACAGATTGCCAGAAAACAAATAAAAGAGTTTCTTGAGGGAATTTAGTTTTTGGATATCAACCTTTAAAAATAAGGATGTGATGATATATTGAATCAGAACTGAGTGGACTGCATTCCATCAAATGATTACAGAAAGAGAAAATGTGTGCTCAGATGTGACTGGAATTTCAGGGAAGACAAACATAGGACATATTTTATGCTCTCTTTTTGGTATTTAGAGTTTGTAGTATTGCATTGAAAGCTATTAAATAAATAAGACATGATTTTTCAAAAGATGCCACTCAAAAAATGTAACAATTACTTTCAAACAAAAAATGCCTATTAGCTAACATTAGGTAATTTCCTTTGTCATTTTTCAAACTCACAGATATTTAATGACTCTAGAAAATCAACAGCTTAAAATACATATCTTTATTTTTGCTGTTAATTCTAACACTTAAAATCAGTAGTTAAGAACACTCTGTGATGAAGCTTAGAAATACAATACAAATACTTTCAACTCATCTGTCTCTTTCCTTGATCAGACTACAGAATGTCATCTATTTATTGGTTATTCCTTGTGAATACTGGTAACAACATGATCAGAAACATCATCTTGTTTTATTCTTCTAACTACTTAAGGAGTTTTATTCTCCTAACTATATCAGGCTTTAATATTTCAATATAGATGGTGTTCTCATTATATGGGTACATTGACAAAAAATCATTTTCAGGAAGAATTTAAGTGATTTGAAGTCAAAGCAGAACTGAAAAGGAAGAAAGCAGTGCCTGTTGGTTTTCCCCACACAATCCAAAAGGCGATACTGCAATTCTCTCTTACTTGCTGAGCTGTTTGCTCTTTCATGGAAAATCAAATCATGTGAAATTGCATGAAAAAGTCGGTACTGTGACTTTAAGAGGCAGGGGTAAGGGTCTGAAAAAAGCTTATGGGAAAAAGAAACTATACCAGAATATTGAAACATAGAAATCCAGAAAAAAACAATCACTATACTTAACTCAAACGTTATAATGTATCTTTTACTGCAGTAATTATATCAATGGAAATCATAAACTATTGTTTGTCTAATTACACCTGATGATATAAGACACAATAATAATTTAATTTATGCCATAGTTAAGTGATTCCTATTCTATCTTACAGTACATCATCCAAATTATCCGAAGCACTTATTCCCAATCAATGTTAATGCTGTATGCAAGGAGGAAAAGTCCTCAGCAGGTTATTCATGCAATCTACCTCCACTGAGCGAGTTAAATGGTACCTTGGAAAGGTTTTGATACAGTACCAAAGGGTGGAATATCAAAAATGGAGCATTTATCTGGGAGGTTTTTCTAGTACACCATTAAATTAATAAAGACTTTAAAATAATTTTTAAATATGAAACTTTGTATCCATTTATGAGTCTGTAGAGACAAAATCAGGATTACTTACAATCAAAATTAGCTGAAGTAGCTTTTCTATTATGCACTGGTGTCAAGGAAGGCAGGAAACTAATATTTCTGGCATCGTCTACTTACAGAAACTTTCAAATGCTTTCTCACTTGGTCTTTACAACAGTCTTATGAACCAGGCTTATTATTTTTATTTTACAGCTGAGGAAATAGAAACACATAAGCAATTTTTTAAGTAAATGACAGGGCAGTGATTCAAATTCATTTAGTTCAGAGAAATTTTGTAGCAAATTACTGAGAAAGTGTGATAAAAAAAAATTATTGTTGTTCAGTCCCTAAGCTGTGTTCTCTTCTTTGCAATCCCATGGACTGTAGCACAACAGGCTTCCCTGTCCTTCACCATCTCCTGGAGCTTGCTCAAACTCATGTCCACTGAATCAGTGAATATTCAGGGTTGATTTCCTTTAGGATTGTCTGGTTTGATCTCCTTGCTATCCAAGGGACTCAAGAGTCTTCTCCAGCACCACAGTTAGAAAGCATCAGTTCTTCAGTGTTCCGTCTTCTTTATGATCCAACTCTCACATGCACATGATCACTGGAAAAACCATAGCTTTGACTAAATGCACCTTTGTTGGCAAAGTGATGTCTCTCCTTTTTAGTACGCTGTCTAGGTTTGTCATAGCTATTCTTCCAAGGAAAAGGGTCTTTTAATTTCATGGTTACAGTTAGCATCCACAGTGATTTTTGAGACTGAGAAAATAAAGTCTGTCACTGTTTCACTGTTTCTAGTTTTTCCCCATCTATTTGCCATGAACTGATGGGACTGGATGCCATGATCTTAGTTTTTTGAACGTTGAGTTTTAAGCCAGCTTTTTCACTTTCTGGTTCCTCTGCCTTTTCTAAATCCAGTTTGTAAAGTGGTATCTTTTTCTGTGTTTTATAAAAAATTGTGAATGATTTTCATAATACAATTCAGGCTACCTTAAAAAGGGCAAGCAGAAGATTTACAAAGCAATTAGTATATTACAGAATCAGCAGTATGAGGAAGTATTAACCATTCCATCAGACTTTTTGAAATTATGTTCTATTAATACTGTGTGCGTGCTCAGTCACTTCAGTCATGTCCAACTCTGCGACCCAATGGACTATAGCCCACCAGGCTCCTCTGTCCATGGGATTCTCCAAGCAAGAACACTGGAGTCGGTTGCCACGTCCTCCTCCTCTGTTAATATGGGCACAATCGAAATCAGTTTTGAACCACAGAGGCCTACTGAGTTCTCTAGAATATTTTAAAAATTTTATTTGTTGTTTTGTCATAGTGATAGTAATCTGAAAAATAGTAATTAATTGCTTAAGCATAAAGACTGCCTTCTTGTCTTGATGCTTGCACTTCTTTATATGTAACCTCTAATCCTTCCCAGTACAGGATAATGAGAAAACAAAAATCAACATAATAATTTATGTCACATTTATTTTTTTTTCATTTATTTTTATTAGTTGGAGGCTAATTATTTTACAATATTGTAGTGGTTTTTGCCATACATTGACATGAATCAGCCATGGATTTACATGTGTTCCTCATCTTGAACCCCCCACCCACCTCCCTCCCCATCCCATTTATGTGACATTTAAACTACCTCATTTTAGGACTCACTAGAAAGCTACAATAATTAAGACAGTATTGATACTGAGAGTAAAAACAGGTAAATAGATCAATGCTGTAGATAAACAATATAAGTGTTAACAAGGAAGTGAAACAAAAGAAGTTTCAAACATTTCTGGTAAAGTTGTAAAGTTGTACAGTTTTGAATTATTTGGAAACTTCTTATAAAGTTAAACATCAAACATCACTTACCATATCAGTCAATAATAAATACAAAAAACATATGTATAAAAAAGACTCCTAAATGAAAGTTTGTAACAGTTTTATTGAAAATAACAGCTTGAAACAATGCAAATGCTTGCCAGTTGCTGAATAGATAAATAAATAATGGTACATGCATAAAATAGAACACCACCCAAATATTAAAAGAATAAGAGTACTGGCATGCACAACAAAATGGATGAATCTCAAAAATATTATGCTTTCAAAAGGACCCAGATACAGAAGTATATGTATTGTGCAATCTCATTCATATGAAATTCCAGAAGAGGCAAAACTAATCTATAGTGGCAGAAAGCAGATCAGTAATTGCCTGCTGTTGGGAGTGGGCAGGAGAAAATTAACTGCAAAGGGACAGTGGGCACTTTTTTGAATAACAAAAGTGTTTTGTATCTTTAACAGATTGATGTTTGCATAAATACATGTCTCTCAAAATTCATAAAATCATATGCTTTGTATAGGTGCAATTTATTGCACATACATTATTCAATAAAGTCTATTTAAAGAACCAAAACAGCTTTAAAAAAATTTCAACTACATCAAGTTCCAAAATGCCTTTCAGCCCCATCTTATAAAATGCTGCATTACAATTGTTTTATAATCTGTTTTCCAGAGTCTTAAAACATTTTTATGACCTAACTTCAAGGCAAATCAACAATAATGGTGAGGACATCTTGTACTTTACATACCAGTGTTTTCTTCTACCCAGTGCTTTCTTCTGAAACTGTGGCCTAGGAAGAACAAAAAGAGGGTTTGAAGATAAAAAAGTCTGAGACTCCCAAGGTAATAAGATTGTCCAAACCAGTTAATTCTAAAGGAAATCAACTCTAAATATTCACTGGAAGGACTGTGCTGAAGCTGAAGCTCCAATACTTTGGCCACCTGATGTGAAGAGTCAACTCATTGGAAAAGACCCTGATGCTGGGAAAGACTGAGGGCAGGAGAATAAGGAGGTGACAGAGGATGACATGGTTGGATGGCATCATCAATTCAATGGATATGATTTTGAGCAAACTCCAGGAGAGAGCGAAGGACAGGGAAGCCTGGCATACAGCAGCACATGGGGTCACAGAGTCGGACATGACTGAGCGACTTGAACAACAAGATAACCATAGGAACATAAATACCAGAACCAGTTTTAAATCTGTCTAAACCATCAATGACAGTTAAATGGCAATGGGAATACCAGAGCTGATTTTAAATCTGTCTACTTGATTGTTGACAGTTCCCTTCAGTACATATACCTCTACAACTAAGACCAAACATCACCATATTTTAGCTTCTATTTGCATGACAAAACATGCTTCTAAGATTGACTTCAATCCACTCCTTCCTGTCCCACTAGCGTGACCCAAAACAAGGTCTTCCTAAAGATTCTGTCAATATTCTTTGCTCTACAAGATTAACCTTAATCATCAGAGCTCTCCTTTCCTTATGCTGTCACTTCAGCACTTACCTTGCAGATTCTGAAAGTGAAAGAAAGTGAAAATGTCAGTTGCAAAGTCATGTCTGACTCTCTGCAACCCCATGGACTGTAGCGCGCCAGGCTCTTCTGTCCGTGGAATTCTCCAGGCAAGAATACCGGAGTGGGTTGCCAGTCTCTTCTCCTGAGGATCTTCCTGACCCAGGGAAGATACTGAATAGTGGTCAAATTCTTTGACCATTCTCAGATCTCATTTTACAGATAGCAAAAATGTGGCATGGAAAAATTAAAGGCTTTGTTTTTAATATAACTAATGATTGTATAACTAATATAATCCCGTGGAAACTAAATATCACTCTATTAATAACAGGTCTGCAATTTTTTTCCTGCCAGCATTCACATATAAATACATACAACATGCACATACATCGCAGACATAAAATTTTTTAAGGCAATAGATGCCACATAAATTAGTTTCATGGTTACTCAATCTTTTTTGACTTATACTTTAGGGATTTGAAGATGAACACATGCTTCTTAATACCAAAGGGATATGATTTACTAAATGAGACATTCAGGTAAGAAATAGTAGTTATGTGGTATATAGAAACAAAATAAAGTAGATTCATATTCTAGACTCACTGCTTATTTGCAACTTAATGTTGGAAAAGTTAATTATTCTCTTAGAGTTTCAAGTTTTTTATCCATAAAATGGAAATAATAAGACATACTTTGAAAGACTATGGGGACATTTGAAGATTCGTTATAACACAATTAAAATCACAACGCTTGGAACAAAAATAGTTGCTACGTCATTTCGCCAATATCATTACTCCCAATAAAACAAGTAGAAAGTATTCTATGAACATACATGAGAGAATGGTTGTGATTTTGAAAAGAAAGTGATGTGTGGAATGGGTTTGCAAGAATAGGAATAAGTTCAGTGGAAAGGAGTCCTGATGTGGGAGTGGAGATAGTAATGGAAGCAGTCCAGCCAGAAGCTTGTTGTTTTTCAGTCACTAAGTCGTGTCCGACTCTTTGTGACCCATGGACTAAGCATGCCAGGCTTCCCTGTCCTTCACTGTCTCCCAGAGGTTGCTCAAATTCATGTCCATTGAGTCAGTGATGCTATCTAATCATCTCATCCTCTGTCACTCCCTTCTTCTCCTGCCCTCAATCTTTCTCAGCATCAGGGCCTTTTCCAATGAATTGACTCTTCGCATCAGGTGGCCAAAGTATTGGAGCTTCAGCTTCAGAATCAGTCCTTCAATGAATATTCAAGTCTGATGGTGACTTCCTTCAAAAGGTCCCATGCACACGCTGCTGCACTCAGTGCCCCTGAGCCTTTCAGAACCCTGAAACTGCCAACCCACCCCTCTGCCGGAGACTCCTGGACACTCATGGGCAAGTCTGGGTCAGTCTCTTGTGGGGTAGCTGTTCCTTTCTCCTGGGTCCTGGTGCACATAAGGTTTTGTTTGTGCCCTCCAAGAGTCTGTTTCCCAGTCCTGTGTAAGTTCTGGCAGCTCTATGGTGGGGTTAATGGCGACCTCCTCCAAGAGGGCTTATGCAATACCCAAATCTGCTGCACCCAAAGCCTCTGCCCCTGCAGCAGGCCACCGCTGACCCATACCTCTGCAGGAGACACTCAAACACTCAAAGGCAGGTCTGGTTCAGTCTCTGTGAGGTCTCCTGGTGCACACAAGCTTTTATTTGAGCCCTCCAAGTGTCTCTGGAGGGTAGGGTGTTTGATTCTAAAGACATTTTCACCCCTCCTACCATCTTGCTAGGGCCTCTCCTCTGCCCTAGGACGTGGAGTATCCCATTTGGTGGGATCCAACATTCTCCTGTTGGCAGTTCTTTAACAGTGAGTTGTAACCCAGAAGTTTTCCCAGGAGAAGAAGAGTGCACATACTTCTACTCTGCCATCTTCTCACCATCAGATGAATCACTGAAAAACCAAGAGAGTTACAGAACATCTACTTCTGATTTATTGACTATGCCAAAGCCTTTGGCTGTGTGGATCACAAAAAACTGTGGAAAATTCTTAAAGAGATGGGAATACCAGACTACCTTACCTGCCTCCTGAAAAATCTGTATGCAGGTCAAGAAGCAACAGTTAGAATTGGACATGGAACAATAGACTGGTTCCAAATCTCCAAATCAGGAAACGAGTACATCAACACTGTACATTGTCACTCTGCTTATTTAACTTATATGCAGAGGACATGGTGTGAAATGATGGGCTGGATGAAGCACAAACTGGAATCGAGATTGCCAGGAGAAATATCAATAACCTCAGATATGCAGATGGCACCACCCTTATGGCAGAGAGCAAAGAAGAAATAAAGAGCCTCTTGATGAAAGTGAAAGAGGAGAGTGAAAGAGTTGGCTTAAAACTCAACATTCAGAAAACTAAGATCATGGCATCTGGTTCCATCACTTCATGGCAAATAAATGGGGAAACAATGGAAACAGTGATGGAATTTATTTTGGGGGGCTCCAAAATCACTGCAGATGGTGATTGCAGCCATGAAATTAAAAAATGCTTGCTCCTTGGAAGAAAAGTTATGACCAACATTGACAGCATATTAAAAAGCAGAGACTTTACTTTGCCAGCAAAGGTCCATCTAGCCAAAGTTATGGTTTCTCCAGTAATCATGTATGGAAGTGAGAGTTGGACTATAAAGAAAGCTGAGCACCAAAGAATTAATGCTTTTTAACGTGGCGTTGGAGAAGACTTTTGAGAATCCCTGGACTGCAAGGAGATCAAACCAACTATTCCTAAAGGAAATCAGCCCTAAATATTCATTGGAAGGACTGATGCTGAAGCTGAAACTCCAATACTTTGGCCACCTGATGTGAAGAATTGACTCATTGGAAAAGACCCTGATGCTGGGAAAGATTGAGGGCAGGAGGAGAAGGGGACGACAGAGGATGAAATGGTTGGATGGCATCACCGACTCGATGGACATGAGTTTGAGTAAGTTCTGGGAGTTGGTGATGGACAGGGAAGCCTGGCCTGCTGAAGTCCATGGGGTCACAAAGAGTCAGACACGACTGAGCAACTGAACTGAACTTCCTTTAGGATTGACTGGTTTGAGCTAAAACAGACATAAATCTCTAGAAGCATAAATAAGTACAAGTGATATTTTTACAAGATACATAATTTCTACCTGGCATTGTCATTAATACATTACTTCATTCCATTCTCCCAACAGTCCTAAGAATTAGATACTTCAATATTGTCATTTTACAGAGAAAACAGGAGCACAGATATTGCAACTTGCCCAAAGTCACTAGTATTCCATGGTATGCCTTGGAATCCTACCTGAGCAGAACATGAGGGCCTACACCCTAGTCCATTACACAATAAGTAGTGTAATTTAATGTACATGACTCCTTTATATATTTTTCAAGGCTATTCATGTCATTCAAGTCCTTCAGAAGCCAATGAAGACATTTAGAACTCCAGTATATTCAAAAAAGATTTCAGTTAAATTCAGTCACTCAGTCTTGTCCAACTCTTTGCGACCCCATGGACTGCAGCATGCCAGGCTTCCCTGTTTATCACCAAATCCCAGAGTTTGTTCAAACTCATGTCCATTGAATCCATGATGCCATCCAACCATCGCATCCTCTGTCGTCTCCTTCTGCT
Source organism: Cervus canadensis (assembly GCF_019320065.1). Classification (NCBI taxonomy): domain Eukaryota; kingdom Metazoa; phylum Chordata; class Mammalia; order Artiodactyla; family Cervidae; genus Cervus; species Cervus canadensis. The sequence goes on from NC_057412.1 coordinate 19,160,905, forward strand.
CCCGCCTTCAATCATTCCCAGCATCGGGGTCTTTCCCTATGAGTCAGTTCTTTGCATCAGGTGGCCAAAGTATTGGAGTTTCAGCTTCAACATCAGTCCTTCCAATGAATATTCAAGACTGATTTTGTTTACAATTGACTGGTTTGAACTCCTTGTATTCCCAGGGACTTTTAAGAATCTTCTCCAACACAACAATTCAAAAGCATCTGTTCTTCGGCGCTCAGTTTTCTTTATGGTCCAACTCTCACATCCATACACGACTACTGGAAAAACCAAAGGTTTGACTAGATAGACTGTTGTCAGAAAGTAACGTCTCTGCTATTTAATATGCTGTCTACATTGGTCATAGCTTTTCTTCCAAGAAGCAAGTGTCTTTTAATTTCAGCTGCAGTCACCATCTGAAGTGATTTTGGAGACCAAGAAAATAAAGCCTGTCACTGTTTCCATTGTTTCCCCATCTATTTGCCATGAAGTGATGGGACCAGATGCCATGATCTTAGTTTTCTGAATGCTGAGTTTTAACCCAGTTTTTTCACTCTCCTCTTTCACTTTCATCAAGAGGCTCTTTAGTTCTTTGCTTTCTGCCATAAGGGTGATGTCATCTTCATATTTGAGGTTATTGATACTTCTCCCAGCAACCTTGATTCCAGTTTGTGCTTCATCCAGCCCAGCATTTCACATGATGCACTCTACATATGTTAAATAAGCAGAGTGACAATATACAGCCTTGATGTACTCGTTTCCCAATTTGGAACCAGTCTGTTGTTCCACGTCCAATTCTAATTGTTTCTTCTTGACCTGCATACAGGTTTCTCAGGAGGCAGATAAGATAGTCTGGTGTTCCCATCTCTTTAAGAATTTTCCACAGTTTGTTGTGACCCACACAGTCAAAGGCTTTAGTATAGTCAATGAGGCAGAAGTTGATGTTTTTCTGGAACTCTCTTGTTTTTTCTCTGATCCAACGGATGTTGGCAATTTGATCTCTGTTTCCTCTGCATTTTCTAAACCCAGCTTGAATATCTGGAAGTTCTCTGTTCAGGTACTTCATTCTCAAACCTAGCTTGGGAATTTTCAGCATTACTTTGCTAGAGTGTGAGATGAGTGCAATTGTACGATAGTTTGAACATTCTGTGGCATTGCCATTCTTTGGTATTGGAATGAAAACCTTTTCCAGTCCTGGGGCCACTGTTGAGTTTTCCAAATCTGCTGACATATTGAGTGCATCACTTTAACAGCATCATCTTTTAGGATTTGAAATAGCTCAGCTGGAATTTCATCACCTCCATTAGCTTTGTTCAAAGTGATGCTTCCTAAGACCCACTTGACTTTGCCCTGCTGGATGTCTGGCTCTAGGTGAGTAATCACACCATTGTAGTTATCTGGATCATTAAGATGTTTTTTGTATACTTCTGCACGTTCTTGCCACCTCTTCTTAATATCTTCTTCTTCTGTTAGGTCTATAACCTTTCTGTCCTTTATTGTGCCCATCATTGCATGAAATGTTCCCTTGGTATCTCTAATTTTTTTGAAGAGATTTCTAGTCTTTCCCATTCTATTGTTTTCCTCTGTTTCTTGGCATTGGTCACCTAGAAAGGCTTTCTTATCTCTCCTTGTTATTCTTTGGATAAAAAATAGGTGTTCACAAACTGTCAGTTTTATTTCTGTCACAGACTTTCAAGCAGTCAGATCACAAACATTTAATATCCATTTGCCTTATTACTGCATTTTAAATGCAGAGATGGGTAGGAGTTCCTGAGTATCCAGGCCTTGTCGTCTTATCTGTATATGTTGGCATCTCTTGAGATCAGCTGAGGAATCAATAATTCATTTCAGTTCATGAATTTCTGGCTAAACAGGTCACTGCTAAACCATTGGTCCCTCCTATCCAAAAAGTTTCTTCAGACATGCAACCTCTCATGTTCTTTTCAGGTATGTAGGATTATTCTGCTATTTCTCATCACATAAGTCACAGCATGAGAAGCTGCCTAGGACCTCTCATTACTTCCTTGCTTCTCCTAATTGAAGGAGCTATTTGTACTTATCAGGTACCAGCCAGATACATGAGAAAAATATGACCGTAAGTTGAGCAGAGATGTTTGTCTTCCTGAATCCATTTTGTCTTTTTCCTGGGACAGAGATACCTTCTCCCTTGCTGGGAGGTGTGACCACATGACTGGGATTTTAACTAATCGGTTGTGAGCTGCTTCCAGCCTGGCCACCAAGCCTTGCACACACGCTCTTCTATGTTCATTCCTCCTCTGTTGTCATGACAGAGACAAATGAATCTCTAGAGGCTGAAAAAATGCCAGTTGGACAAGCTGGAAAAGACTTTGCTTCCTGAATGAGTAGACAGTCATAATCTGAAGTACGCACTAGGACTCCTACTGATCAAGAAATAAACTTCTGTTTCTGTCCACCCAGTAGCAGTTTAAGGGTGTTTCTTACCACAGGATAGTTTATCCTAACTCTACAATAGAGAGAGAGAGAAGTCACTCAGTCGTGTCCGACTCTTTGCGACCCCATGGGCTGTCGCCCACCAGGCTCCTCCGTCCATGGGATTTTCCAGGCAAGAGTACTGGAGTGGGTTGCCATTTCCTTCTCCAGGAGATCTTCCCAACCTGGGGATCGAACCCAGGTCTCCTGCCTTGCAGGCAGACACTTTACCGTCTGAGCCACCAGGGAAGTCTTTGAAACAGAGGTTTATGGTCTGTAATACTGTACTGATATGCCTCCTTGGGCTGTACTTTCAGAAGGGAATAGAAGCACCACTTTCACTCCAATCCCCTAAGTTTTTCTAGAGTGTCTCAATGACTCCTCGTTCATCCAAGAGAGGGGTCATCTCTCTTTTATGAAGGCCATTCAATATTTACCTACTTACTGCTTCTCCATCTCACTCTCTTCTTTCCCCAGCTCTCAGAAGCTATTAATTTAGTGGGAGGCAGAAAGTTTTGTGTTACTCATCAAGTACTCCCTTTTTAATCACGGTGAAGAGATTAGAAGATTATTAATTGTATTTTGGAAATTAATCATAGAGAAATAAGTAATGTTCTAGCTGATTAATTGAGAGAAAAGCAAAGAGGACAAAGAAAAGCAAAGGTGGGGGAATCTCTGTTAATATTCTCAAATATCACCCCATGACATCCACAGTCTCCCATCGAACAAACCCAGAACTGCATCATCCCTTAGGGACTCAGAAATTAGCTTGAGTCCTACCCAGAATTTGAGGAACTGTGACACTTAAAAATGATTATTATTTTTGATAGTGAGGAATTCAGTCCATGCAGATTTTTATTCAGTACCCACTACATATGCCAATCACTGTTCTACGCATTGACATCTCTAGAAGTACAAATCCTTGTAGTGAAGGACCAACAATCTCTCTTTTCTCCCAAGATACAAGTACCCAAAAGAACAACCATACCCCCACACCTTCATCCACTTCAAGCAACAGAGACCATGGCAAGGTTCTGTAATTCTCCACAGATGTTCTCATGAAGTTGCTCATGCAACCCTAGAAAAGGAAATGAATGCAACTCTCTTTGCATTGCTTCAAGAAAGCCGTTAGTGCCTTGAATCCCTTGAGTGCAGTTCTTGGTTTGAGATCTATTTCCTTATCTCCCTACCCTCCTCCGAGTACTCACAAAGTTTTGTGATGGAGAACTCAGAAAACTATAGAAATTGCCAACTGCCTCAAATTCTTCTAGGGCCAGCCTCACTCTTTAGTCTGGAGCAAAGAAGCACATATTCAAACTGTATCCTTGACACATGCTTGGATAAACGACAGTTTCCTGATTAAATATGCAGAGTAAATTCCAACATGGGTCCCAGGTGATATGCTGGGTGTTAAGTTTCCTAAAATAATTTTTTTTCTCAGTCATGATTCTTATTCCATCTCAGTCAAGAGTTAATCCATATTGTACAAAGTCTCACCCCAGCTGGCTAAACTGAGAGCGTGAAATGAAAACCAGATATGAGTCTCATGTAATAAATACGGGAATTGTGACTTCAATGATGGAACACTGGGGAACTGAAGGATAGGAGATTTTTAGGTTTCTGGAGAACTTTCTTCTTCTAAAAACAACTTGACTTGCCTGGGTTGAATTATTTTGAGGTTATAAACTGTGGGTTAAAATAAAGTCTCAGGGCTCACAAGTCTGGTAAAACCACAAAGTTCTGTCTTGAATGGAATTTCTGGCGCCAAACTTTGCATTGTTTTCACCTGAAACCATAATGAGAGGAGTCAAGTTTGCATGTGGGTGGAAAAAAGAGAAAGAAAACGAAGGACGCTTGTTTATCACATCACCAAGCAAGTGGGCAGTCACACTGGTGCCAGATCTGCCCAGCATTTAAGCAAGAATCCTCGAGAAAGGCTAGAGAACCACTACTATTGCTTCACCCAGTTTCTCCCCAAAGATTTGGGCACTCACATCCCACCGTCCTGGGGGAGGGCATGGGATAAATCTTTGTGGATTTTTGTGGATAGCATGGCCAGGGTTGGGAAAAAGGTTCCCTTTGTGGGAACTTGCTGGTTACGACAGCCAAAGTGCTTTTCACCGTATTTGGTCAAATAGACACCCCTCTCCCCTTTGTCGCTTCTTTTGGCTTTTTTAGTAACTTCCTTCCATCCTATTTCCATGGAGCTCATGCCTTTTTGTGTCAATACATTTACTTGTTGTTCAGTCACCCGGTCATGTCCGACTCTTTGTGACCCCATGCCCTGCAGCACACCAGGCCTCCCTGTCCCTCACCATCTGCCACGGTTTGCCCAAGTTCATATTCATTGCATCGGTGATGATGTACAGCCATCTCATCCTCTGATGCCCTCTTCTCCTTCTGCCCTCAATCTTTCCCAGCATCAGGGACTTTTCTAATGAGTCGTCTGTTTACATCAGATGAGCAAAACACTGGAGCTTCAGCTTGATCATTAAAACATCATTATTAGTTGGGGAAGATGGAAGGTAGCGACTTTTGACTCAGATATCCTGCATGCTGCATAGAAAACACACCAAAGAAGGCTCTGAATTGTGGAGGCCAGAGGATAGACTGCCTACAAAATGTGGACCCAAGGAATGACACCATGGTGAGATCCCTGGGCTTTCTTTTAGCCTCATTCACCTCAGACTTGGAGCTGAAGAAGCCAGCAAGCAGGAAATGCTAATGGGCATGGACAATTAAGCCTCGATGAAAGCCTATTTTTCTCTGCCCAAAGGGCTAGGAGTCAACCTAAACAATGACACTCAACTCCAAACAAGTACCACAGATAAAACTGCTATCCCGTGACCCGCCCTCCCACACCCGCTTCTGCTGATGCGGGTGTCTGAGAAGGCTGAGTGAGGGCCTGGGAAGTCTCCAGGAAGCTTTAATGCATCCCACCCTACCCTGGAGTCAGATGCCGCAGGACGAGTCTGGACTTCTAGCCTTGCACTGTGGTAAAGAAGCTCCCTCCTCCATGCTCCAGAGGCACCAGCTGAAGTCCAGAAAAGGGTCAGAACTTCTACCACTGCCACCCCATCCCTGCCCCACACATCAGCAGAGGACATCTGTGCAGAATAAGCAGGCATTCCAGCCACAGAGGTATCAGCAAAGTTCTAGACCAAAGCTTTAATTCAGACCCTCAACGCAAAAGCAATGAGGTGCCCCTCAACAACCCCCTCCCTTACTGAGGGGTCAACGCAGTAGGGAAACCTAGATTTCCACCCTCTTCTAGCAGTAAGAAAGAGGTATTCCCACATCGTTTGCCAGCTTCAGAGGAGGTCTGATAAAAGATTTAGATGAGATCTAGTTTCATAACACAATATTCAAAATGTCCAGGATACATCACAGATCACTCATCATACCAAGAACCAGTAAAAACCTCAACTCAAATCAGAAACAATTAGTAAAGCCACCACCAAGATGACATAGATGTTGACATGATCTGATAAGTGATTTAATAGAATTCTTCTTTAGCAGATTCACTGTAGTTTCTCGGTGAAGTGGGCAACTCAATTAAAATAGGTGTAATGAATTATAATCCACATTTACTCAAATGTCTTTGTGAAAAGGATCACTCAGCACCAGCAACCATAAAGAAGCAATGACAGCGATTATGATGGCTTGTTACAAAATGAAACTGGAACATAGCTTAAGAAACTGAGAATCAAGATAAACATTATCCATGCTTTACTTCATCCACACACATTATAACCAAACCATTATCAAGTGAGTTACAGATTGGAATTCATTTGTCCACAAACATTTATCTCCATATCTCCATCACCATCCCTCCCGACCCCTACATATACACCCCACAATCACTTAGGAGTGCCTACATACCTGATTGCTTATAACTTAGAATTATTCAAATATGGTCAATCATAATTATGAATATCATTTGCAAGAATGGAAACCGGTGAAAATGTATGAGTCAAAGTTCTCCAGAGAAACAGATCAATAATATTTATGTGTATAAGGTATATATTGATATATATAATGTTAATACCTGTCTATCTACCAATAATATATATAATTATATACATATCTGGATAGATATCTACAGATGTACAGATATATACATACAGATATAGATAGGTATATAGTATGTATATACTTGTATTTACACCTATAACTATATCTATATATTGAAAGAGAGAGAGAGAGGTTGATTGATAGATTATGAAAAATTAGCTCACACCATTAGGGAGGCTGAGAAGTCACACAATCTGCTTTCTGCAAGCCGGAGACTCACGAAAGCTTAGTCTGAGTCTGAACTTAGTCTAAACTCACACAGTTTAGTCTGAGTCTGAAGGCTGGAGAACCAGGAGCGTCTGCACTCTGGGTCCCAGTCTGAGGGTAGGAGAAAAGGGTGTTCCAGCTCTGCAGTCAGGCAGAAGGGGCGATTCCTTTCTCAGCCTCTCTGTTATATCCAATGGATGGGATGATGCTCATCCACATGGGGGCACAGGGGGACCATCCGCTTTACTGAGTCCAGAAGTTTGAATGCTGACGTCATCCAGAAACACTCTCACCCCCATCCAGAAATAATGTTTAGCCAAAATCTGGGTTAAGCCCCATAGTCCAGTCAAGTGGATACATGTTACAAAAGACAAGTGGCCCATCTAACTTAAAGTTAAATCATTAATTTCCTATTTGCTCTGAACTACTTCCCTGGTGGCTCAGACGGTAAAGCATCTGCCTGCAATGTGGGAGACCTGGGTTCAGTCCCTGGGTCAGAAAGATCCCCTGGAGAAGGAAATGGCCACCCACTCCAGTACTTTTGCCTGGAAAATTCCATGGACGGAGGAGCCTACAGTGGGTTACAGTCCATGGGGTCGCAAAGAGTCAGACACGACTGAGCAACTTTACTTACTTTCCTTCCTTAAAGAGTTTTCAGTGCCTACTGCCTGAAGAAAACAAACCCCAACTTATTTTATTGAATCTGGTAAGTCTTTAGGATATCATTTCACTGCAAATGGTGTTTCTTCTTTCTCTCTTTTTACAGTCAGATTTTATTGAGTCTTTATTTATGATATAATGTTATGATCCAGAAGTAATACAAGGCTTTTCATAGACTTTTTTTTTCCCCTCTGAGATAAAAGTCTAAAAGTTCTCGTAAACACCTCTACTCTTAAAAGCAAGAATTGGCAGACCCCACTAGGGTTTCAGAATCATGGGCTATCTTTAATTGCCTGGTCATCTGTCTTTACATGATATCTTTCACCTGGCATTTAATGGCAAGAGAAAAAAAGTGTGGATGACTAACTTTTCTATTTAAATAAATACAAATAGAAATACAAAAAGATAAAAAAAGATAAGTTCATCATTTTCTACTTTTACTCATTTTATTACTGAATCTCAGGGATGGGTCCTGTTAGAGGAAAAAACAAGATGCTATTCAATTTGAATCAAAAATAAAAGAAGGAGAGGAGGAAGGAAGAAAAGGAGGGAGGGAGGAAGTCCTTCTTTTATGTAGCATCTCTAACATGTGACCATATTTGTAAAGAGTTATTCCTTATCCTAGAAATCCATTTGACTGTGCTATGAGTGAATCCTTGAAAATTTCCCAGGACACAGAAACTGGAATTTTTCTACCCAGGACTCTAGTATTGCGAATTATCTGAGGTAGAACACACTCGTTATAATTCTTTCCAAATTAGTAAACCACAAAAATGTAGGAAGCAGAAAATTACTTGCAAGCAAAATGAAACCAGTATTTATAGTAATTAACAGATGAGGGGTTTGGGGGAATTAGTTTAAGGAGGGGGAGAATCTACACTGTTTAATTAGACAACAACATTATTATAGAAACTTTATGCAGTACGTGCTAAGCAGCTCATATTCAACCTTCTAGTATCTGAGGCATCCACCTTTCAGCTCTATAGTGTTGATGGAAATATGAGATGCAAGCACTTTATCTTTACCCACGCAGCATTTTCCTGTTTAGATTACAATTGATTGTGCACAACTGGGGAACATGTTAAGGATTTTTGGACGTTCTTAAACCTTTATAAATTAAATCTGAGACATGGTTCATCCTTATAGTAGAGATAAACTCTGGAAATCATAAGCTCAACTCTATAAAATATTCTTCCTGATTTTTTAGGATTTGGTCACATTTCTGTATCATTTCCTGGGAAATAGCAAACCCTTACTCCAATTGAGCTTTTCTCTGATTTTTTCTGCTACCACCCCAAAACAAACTCTGGCAATATGGACTCAGAACATTACCAGGATGGTATGAAATGTCAGCATTTCTGGAGAAAACCTTGCGTGTGGTGGTGGGGGGCGGGCAGCTGTTTGAAGTTCTAGGAATGTTCAGGACCACTTGGGTAGGAGTTAGTTTTTCTTTAGATAACATCTAGATTTGTTATTTTATAGCAAACTCTAATTGTCACAGGCTTTTCAAGTGGTGCAGGAGCAAAGAATCCATCTGCCAAAGCAGGAGACTCAAGAGAAACGGGTTCAGTCTCTGGGTCAGGAAGATCCTCTGGAAGAGGAAATGGCCACCTGCTCCGCTATTCCTGCCTGGAAAATTCCACGGACAGAGGAGCCTGGTGAGCTCCAGTCCATGAGGCTGCAAAGAGTCAGACATGACTGAGCACACACACCACTACCTCTAATTGTCACAGATCAAAGAGTAAATTGTAAATTTGGCCCACTGATGAGCTCTGCCATGTCACTTCAAGAGCTTTTAAGATTTTTTTTGCAGGTATTTGGAAAAAATTTTATAGAAGTTAAGCGATGGTGACTGCAGCCATGAAATTAAAAGACACTGACTCCTTGGAAGGAAAGTTATGACCAACATAGATAGCATATTAAAAAGCAGAGACATTACTTTGCCAACAAAAGTCCGTCTAGTCAAGGCTATGGTTTTTCCAGTGGTCATGTATGGATGTGAGAGTTGGGCTGTGAAGAAAGCTGAGCACCGGAAAATTGATGCTTTTGAACTGTGGTGTTGGAGAAGACTCTTGAGAGTCCCTTGGACTGCAAGGAGATCCAACCAGTCCATCCTAAAGGAAATCAGTCCTGGGTGTTCATTGGAAGGACTGATGCTGAGGCTGAAACTCCAGTACTTTGGCCACCTCATGTGAAGAGTTGACTCATTGGAAAAGACCGTTTTGCTGGGAGGGATTGGGGGCAGGAGGAGAAGGGGACGACCGAGGATGAGATGGTTGAGTGGCATCACCAACTCAATGGACATGGGTTTGGGTAGACTCCGGGAGTTGGTGATGGATAGGGAGGCCTGGCGTGCTGCGATTCATGGGGTCGCAAAGAGTGGAACATGACTGAGCAACTAAACTGAACTGAAGTGACATTAGAAAGAGAAGACTCAAAGCAGAAATCCTTCTGGAATAGCTTTACATAATACTTTATAGTTTACAATGTGTTGTACATGTAACCTCAGCTGATGGCCTACTTATTCCCATCCAATCATAGAGTACAATTCCATGTCTTAGATGATTCAGCAGGACATAAAAATCAGCTTGGCCCAAACCATGCAAATACAATCTGAACTCATTAAGAAACCACAGATATTCCCCTTAGGGAACGGCCTGTTTGTGGGCAGTCTGTCTCTTTATAAGAAAATTATTTTCCAGCGGAGCATTTTCACAGGCTAAAAGTGAATTCAAGTATTTTCATTGCATAAGTGTATCTAGATATTTCAAAGAAATACTCCAAAAAACTAAACATGAGCAGTTTTCTTGTTTTTTTTTTTTTGCAGTTTAAATAGCTACATGCAGCCCTATGAGCTTCCCAGGTGGCGCCAATGGTAAAGAAGCGGCCTGCCAATGCAGGAGATACAACAGAACCGAGTTCGATCCCTGGATCGGGAAGATACCCTGCAGGAGGGCATGGCAACCCATTCCAGTATTCTTGCCTGGAGAATTCCATGGACAGAGGAGCCTGGTGGGCTACAGTTCATGGGGTCGCAAAGAGTCAGGCCAGGACTGGAGCGACTGGGCGCCCCCGCCTGCACGCACAGGGAGCTTTATGTAAAATTCTACTCAAGGACTGATTTTTGTTATCAGATTAAACTAATGGATTCTTAGTCTTGCAAAATCTTTCGCTTTTACTTAGGAAAAAAGAAGCAATTTCACTTACCTTGCGTCAGTTACCTATTGATTACTACCTTTCATTGCCCTCCCGATGATGCTGGAACCGGACCCGTAAACATTTCTCTTTTCGCAGATGGCACAACGGTACATGTTGTCAGCAGATGGCGATAGAGAACACTGCAGGAAATAGAGGTTTTTTGTTTTCAGTGGATTTCTCTCCACTGGCTTCTATGGTGCTCAGCAACAGGCAATGCACGGGGCACCTTCCACCATGGCAGGTTCTTCTGGCACTTCAAAGGGCAGTGTTCCAGCAAATTCCATGAAGCAACACTTTACCACGCACAGTTTCCCAGGCTTTCCACCCAGAAGAGAGCTTCCTGGCAATTTCAGTTGGCAATACACTGCAGAGGATTTCACCATCCAATGGGCCGTGGCCATGGCCACAACCTCTCCACAACGGGGAAAGAGTTTCTCTTCCACATTTGGTTTTCCTCTTGGTGCTCTGCTTCTGTACTCAGAGATAGAGGCTCCTCCCTAGATGTCTTCTTCCATTATTCTTTAGAGTGTTTCTGTTGGTAAGTTAGTGGTAACAGTTATTAACGCTTTAAACTTTTCTTTGTTTAAATACAATGTGATTTCCATCTTGTAACTGGACTCTGAATGACACATACCTTCAAACAGTTTTAAATTTAATAGTAACGGACAATACAAATACAAATTTGTTTCCCCGAAAATGTGTTATAATAACATAGGAAATCTAAAACAGTATCTTAAAAAATATGATCCCACAATTTTCCTTTCAGTAGACATTATATTTAGAGTATCCTTTTACTGTCAACATAAATAGATTATCTAATAGAATGTGTGTGTGCTTGCTAAGTCACTTTCATTGTGTTCAACTCTTTGCGACCCTATGGACTGTGGCCTGGCAGAGCCCTCTATCCATGGGATTCTCCAGGCATGAATACTGGAGTGGGTTTCCATGCCCTCCTCCAGGGATCTTCCCAAACTAGGGAACAAACCCAGGTCTCTTACATCTCTTGCCTTGACAGGCAGGTTTTTACCACTAGCGCCACCAGGGAAGCCCAATCTAATAGAATAATTATTATCAAACTGATCTGCTGATCATTGATGTTTGAAAGGGAATTTCCTTTAGTGAAAAGGCAGCTGAAATATTCACACAGGCGGCTCAGTGGTAAAAAAATCCAGTTGCCAATGAAGGAGACACTGGGTTTGTTCTCTGGGTCAGGAAGATGCCCTAGAGCAGGAAATGGCAACCCACTCCAGTATTCTTGCCTGGAAAATCCCATGGACAGAGGAGCCCGGTAGGCTACAGTCCACAGGGTCACAAGGGGTAGGACACAGCTGAGCAGGCAGGCACATAGGCATTCATCAGTAAGAATGTCAAATGAAATGAGACCCACGATGCACTTTTAAAAAGAATTTGATTGGGTATACAGATATTTTTTGACCTGTGATGGGGAGATATCCCAATAAACTCATAATAAACTGAAAATATCTTAAGTTGAAAACTCATTTAATACATCTAACTAACCAAACATCCTAGCTTAGCCTAGTCTACCTTCACTGTGCTCAGAACACTTACATTAGCCTACAGTTGGCAAAACCATCCAACCCAAAGGCTAAAGTGTTGAATGTCTCATGTAGTTTATTGAAAACTGTACTAAGAGTGAAGAACAATGGTTGTACTGGGTACAGAATAGTTGTACGCATATTAGCTGTTCACTCTCATGACCATGTGCCTGAATAGGAGCTGTGAAATGATTCCACTGCCCAGCATCATGAGAAAACATCATGCCATCTATCACTACCCTGGGAACAGACCGGATTTAAAAATTCAAAGTGCATTTTCTACTTTCTTTTGAAATTTTGAGGCTTTATTTAATTTAAATTCAGGACGCATTTATGATAGATATATTCCTTCCATCTTAGGGCTGTGTTTTCTTTTCATGTGAAGCATGAAAAATTCATACTCATAATATTCAAAGATACCTGCACTCAAGTCCCAAACTTTATCTCATTTTGATCTCACCCTTTTGCAGCCTATGTTAGTCATTAAATTAGTGAAGTACACAATACCCAAATCCTACTGCACACAGAGAGTGTTTAGCTTGTTGATCAGTTTCTTTATCTAGTGGTTATCAAAGTGTGGTCTAGGGCCAGCAGCATCAATAACATCTGGGAACTTATTAAAAATACTAAAGCTACTGAATACTAATGCCATGAAATTAAAAGATGCTTGCTCCTTGTAAGAAAAGCTATGACAAACCTAGACAGCATATTAAAAAGCAGAGACATTACTTTGCCAGCAAAAGTCTGTATAGTCAAAGCTATGGTTTTTCCACTAGTCATGTGTGGATGTGAGAGTTGGACCATAAAGAAGGCTGAGCGCCGAGGAACTGATACTTTCAAACTGTGGTGTTGGAGAAAATTCTTGACAGTCCCTAGGACTGCAAGGAGATCAAGCTAGTTAATCCTAAAGGAAATCAGTCCTGAATATTCCTTGGAAGGACTGATGCTGAAGCTTGAACTCCACTTCTTTGACCAACTGATGCAAAGAGCCAACTTACTGGAAAGGACCCTGATGCTGGGGAAGATAAAAGGCAGAAGGAGAAGGGGATGACAGAGGATGAGGTGGTTGGATGGCATCACAAACTCAATGCACATGAGTCTGAGCAATTTCCAGGAGATGGTGAAGGACAGGGAAGCCTGGCGTGCTGCAGTCCATGGGGTTGCAAAGAGTTGGACACGACTGAGGGAATGAACAACAATAATCTCAGAAACTGTGGGGCTGAGACCCAGTAATCTCTGCAAGCTTATTTTGTACTGAATGCTTATCTCTGTGGCACCATGATAAAGTCAAAAAGCCATAACTTGAAGTGTCTACATCAGGGACCATCTGTACATGTTAGATGACATAATTTAAAACACCACTGAACTTCCCAGAATGAAAGGCTACTCCCTAACACTAATGGATTTTACAGCACATGGATCAAAGGAACTGAGATAATATTCAGTGATATTAGGGAACACTTTTGCCCTTAGCCAAATAAATATGTAGGTTAACATTTCTTTCCTAATTTTCTCATCAAAAGGGGCCCTCTTTCCCTCTGTCCTATGTGCCGGATACCCTTACGATGTCAGAACTTAGTCTTGAAAGTTTCTGTAGATTTGAAGGTTATTTAGTTTCAAGCAACAGAAATTTATGATGTCCAACTACAGCAAGATGAATTTTTTTTTTTAATGTTATTGGGCAGCTTAAAAAATTGGCAGGAAGTCTGGAGAGTTGGGCTCAGGAAAGGCTTGGGATAAGAGCTCCTCTGGAATTCCAGGCAACAGGCATACTCCATCATCCTGTCAAGGGGACTTGTGAGAGGGAACATGCTCTGAACGCTCTTCTGTCCTTAAGTCTTTCTACTCAAAAGTCAGAATCCTCAGATGTGATCCCAGTTTCTCTAGCTTAGTCATATGCCAATCCCTTGCTTAGACAAGAGAGCATTGTGATTTTCAGTCTCACCAAGACTGCACAAATTGGGAGAGTTAATTAAGTCAATGGAAATCAGTATGATATCAGCTGAAGTAGGCTAAAAGAATACTGGAACATCTGCACGCTTTTTTCACTGTGCAGACCATTGAGATCAAGTCTCTCATTCTGGAAGCACTGCAGCTAACAGCTAAGTGACAGATGAAACACACTCAAAGAATGACTGTAGTTGTTGAAAGCCTGGTAAACATCTCCTGTGGGCTGTCTGTGTGTTGGAGGAAAAGCAAGGTCACTCCAAAGAACGTTGAAGAGGCAGATCTACTTTGCATGTTCCCCAGTACATGTCTCTTGGTGACTGCTCAACTTTATCCCATCAAACCAAAAATATCAGTGATGGTGATGTGGTATCCACAGCTAAAATGTTCTTCCTTCTCCAAAAAGGAAACTAAAGGTGTAGTGACTACTTAACTTCCTTCTTTGCCCTTAAGTGAAGTCACTCAGTTGTGTCCAAATCTTTGCGACCCCATGGACTATAGCCCACCAGGCTCCTCGGTCCATGGGATTTTCCAGGCACGAATACTGGAGTGGGTTGCCATTTCCTTCTCCAGGGATCTTCCCGACCCAGGGATCGAACCCAGGTCTCCCCCATTGTAGGTAGACGCTTTGCCGTCTGAGCTACCAGGGAATCCCTCCTTGCCCTTAGGACCCACTCAAAAAATGAAGCTCAAATGATCATGAGGAGTCCTCATCCTAGTATATTAGTTTCCTGTGGCTACCATAAAAATTGCCGTGGATTTGGCAGCTTCAAACAACAGAAATTCTCTCATAGTTCTGGAGGCCAGTACAGTATCAGTTTCCCCAGGCCAGAATCAAGGTGTTGGCAAGACTATGTTCTCCCTGGAATCTCTAGGGGAGAATTCACTTCTTGGTCTCTTCCAGCTGTGGGTAATTGCCAGTATTCCTTTGCTGTGGCCACATCACTCCAGTCTCTGCATCCATCTTTATATGGTCATCTCCTTTTCTATGTCCTTCTCTTCTAATTTCCTTCTGCCTCTCTCTTATAAAGACACTGTGACTACATCTAAAGCTCAGGATAGATAATCCAGGATAATTCCCAGTGGCAAGATCCTTAATCATGCATGCAAAGACTTTTTTCTTTATAAGGTAACATTTGTAAGTTTCAAGGAGGAGGCCCTGTCATCTGTGGGTGGCCATTATTCAGCCTAGTACATTGAGCACCACTCAAGGCACTTTGACTGTTGTCTGAATGTAATAGCTGAATGACTCTGGGCTATTTTCCTTGGAGAGAAAGTAAATGTGTCCTGTGCTTGGAAAGAAAAAGTGGGTTAGGAAGCAGCTGCTCCACTAGTGTCTAGATGTAGCCATGTGACTAGTGACCGTAGTGGAATGGAAAGTAAGTGGAAACAATTGATGTTTGTCATTTGGGGCCAAAAATATTACGAAGCTGGTGTCTCTCTACAATAGTCACTTTTTCTTTCTTCTAGCTGCACATGACTATGAAAAGTAAATTTTTGAGACACAAAATGGAAAAAGCTGAGTCTCCTAATAATTATGTGGAAGAAAGGTATCTGCCAATATATCTAAAATAGGTCAACACAAAGAAACATCCTCATAGAAACATTGTAGTGAAAATGTAAGCACCTGATAAATAAAGAAGATCTTAAAATGTCAGAGAGAAAAGACAAACCACCTACAAACACATGATGGATTAATTGATGATGCATAGGTTGTTGACAGAATTTTCTTTTTTTTTTTCTTCATTTATTTTTATTAGTTGGAGGCTAATTACTTCACAACATTGCAGTGGGTTTTGTCATACATTGACATGAATCAGCCATGGAGTTACATGTATTTCCCATCCCGATCCCCCCTCCCACCTCCCTCTCCACCCGATTCCTCTGGGTCTTCCCAGTGCACCAGGCCCAAGCACTTGTCTCATGCATCCCACCTGGGCTGGTGATTTGTTTCACTTTAGATAATATACATGCTGTTCTCTCGAAACATCCCACCCTCGCCTTCTCCCACAGAGTCCAAAAGTAGAATTTTCAATAATAATAAGGAAAGCCAGAAGATGGGGGTGGGGAAGACTTTAAAGTGTTGAGAAGAAATACATATCAACTAAGAATGATGTATCTAGCCAAACTTTACTACGAGAAAAAGGATAAAATAAAAGTATCTTAGAAACCAAAGTCTTTGAATGTTTATCACCTTAAGTAAAGGAACTTCAGATGGACTTCCATAAGAAGGAAACTGATCAGAAAATGACAGTCGGAACATAAAAAATATTAAACAAATAAAATGATTAATGGGTAAATAAATATAAAATAACTAATTTGTACAAGCTGTTAATAATAGTATGTAGTTTTGAAAGTTAAAAAGATAGAATTTAATATCTGGGTAACTAGAGCATGTGAATTGCAAGGCTGTTGTATTTGAGCCAGCTGGGGGCTGCAGAGGATGAGATGGTTAGATAGTATCACCAACACAACGGACATGAATTTGTGCAAACTCCGGGAGATCCTGAAGGACAGAGGAGACTGGTGTGCGATAGTTCCGGAATCACAAAGGGTTGGATATGACTTAATGACGGAACAACAACACTCTGAATTTAGATTCTGCCTCAGGTTGAGGCAGAGAATCTGCTGAGGATGTGGACTAAAAGAAATAACTAAGGAAGCTACTTATTGTTACAAAGTACATTTATTTTCATTCAAACTAATTAAGCACTCAATCAGTTAAGCAAACAAGGCATGACAGATTATTACCTTATGCCTAGTTTTTGTCCAAACACTTCATTTTATTGGCTAATTTTTTTTCACAGTTGACCCTTTGTTCATAAGTCTTCTCAACCCAAGCTAGGTGGTCATAGCAAACTCAGATGAATATCTGAAGCAAGATCAGAGTACTCTGGAGAGAGGCTTGGGAGTACAGTGTCGTTCTTTTCTGTTGGGCGGTAGGCCAGTCACTTTATGCTAACTAGGGACATGGGCATATTTGATATGTTTTATCTTCTTTTGGTTCAAATGAACATCAACCTTATCTGTCCCTTTAGACTCAGGATAGAGTATATACAACTGATCCTACTTGGGTTTACAAATGAAGTGTTTATTAGGTATTTATCAGTATCAACTTTCAGAACTATAGAGATTAACTAATCAGAAAGTTTCCATTAATGGTGGAATAGTGTTAGAAAAGGCAGAGAAACCAGAGATCAAATTGCCAACATCTGCTGGATCATCAACAAAGCAAGAGAGTTCCAGAAAAACATCTATTTCTGCTTTATTGACTATGTCAAAGCCTTTGACTATGTGGATAACAATAAACTGTGGAAAATTCTTTCCAAAGAGATGGGAATACCAGACCACCTGACCTGCCTCTTGAGTAACCTATATGCAGGTCAGGAAGCAACAGTTAGAACTGGACAGGGAAAGCTACCAACGGTATTTTTCACAGAACTAGACCAAAGAATTTCACAATTTGTATGGAAATACAAAAAACCTCGAATAGCCAAAATAATCTTGAGAAAGAAGAATGGAACTGGAGGAATCAACCTGCCTGACTTCAGACTCTACTACAAAGCCACAGTCATCAAGACAGTATGGTACTGGCACAAAGACAGAAATATAGATCAATGGAACAGAATAGAAAGCCCAGAGATAAATCCACGAAACCTATGGACACCTTATCTTTGACAAAGGAGGCAAGATATACAATGGAAAAAAGACAACCTCTTTAACAAGTGGTGCTGGGAAAACTGGTCAACCACTTGTAAAAGAATGAAACTAGAACACTTTCTAACACCATACACAAAAATAAACTCAAAATGGATTAAAGATCTAAATGTAAGACCAGAAACTATAAAACTCCTAGAGGAGAACATAGGCAAAACACTCTCCGACATAAATCACAGCAAGATCCTCTATGACCCACCTCCCAGAATATTGGAAATAAAAGCAAAACTAAACAAATGGGACCTAATGAAACTTAAAAGCTTTTGCACAACAAAGGAAACTATAAGCAAGGTGAAAAAGACAGCCCTCAGATTGGGAGAAAATAATAGCAAATGAAGCAACAGACAAAGGATTAATCTCAAAAATATACAAGCAACTCCTGAAGCTCAATTCCAGAAAAATAAATGACCAATCAAAAAATGGGCCAAAGAACTAAACAGACATTTCTCCAAAGAAGACATACAGATGGCTAACAAACACATGAAAAGATGCTCAACATCACTCATTATCAGAGAAATGCAAATCAAAACCACAATGAGGTACCATTACACGCCAGTCAGGATGGCTGCTATCCAAAAGTCTTACAAGCAATAAATGCTGGAGAGGGTGTGGAGAAAAGGGAACCCTCTTACACCGTTGGTGGGAACGCAAACTAGTACAGCCGCTATGGAAAACAGTGTGGAGATTTCTTAAAAAAAGACTGG